>NW_025534846.1:0-140067 GCF_020615455.1 Coregonus clupeaformis
AGGCAGTTTGAGAGGGACTAGGGGTTCTACAGTGAAATTGTATAATAAGAACTAACCCAAACAGCAATAGGCAAGGCATAATTGACATGGGAGAGAGGCATAAAGCTGTCACAGGTGTTATTAGAGAGAGCTAAGACAACAACTGGAAATAGCGATAACGTTTGGGCTAAGGCTAAACAGAATAAACAGGACAGGGTAACGTGTAAAGGAACAGTCCAGCAGGCATCAGCTGTGCAGCTGAGTGATCATAAGGTCCAGTGAACAGCAATATGTGAGTCCGAGAGCAGTTCAAATTGGTGCTTCAGCACAGCTAGCAGGGAGCACAGTTGTAGTTTGCGTGTGCTAGCGGGCCGGGGCTGGCAGATGGATCTTCGTGGTCGTCTCAACGGGAAGCCTGTTGAAACCACATCAGACTATTTCGTCGGCAGACCAGTCGTGTTGGATCGGGCGGGGCTCAGTGTCAACACTAGGAGGTCCCGTCCGGTTGACAGAGAGGTAGATAGCCGGGAGATGGGCCTGAGGCTAGCTCAAGGCTAACTGGTGCTTGCTATAGGGCAATGGTAATCAGCCAACAACAGGTTGCAGCTAGCTAGCTGGTTGCGATGATCCGGCGCTAGGGTCCAGTGATTCCGGCAGAAAGTCCAATAAGTTCTGGGTCGATAGCATGCTGGGTCGATAGCACGCTGTGCAGACTGGCCGACGAATTGTCCAGGCTAGAGCTAGAGCTGGCTGGTGGATAGTGTAGGCCACGGACAGTGGTGAAGACGCTAACGGTGACTAATAACAAGTAGCCATTCAGTTGCAGCTACACTATTTTCAGTTTACGGTTCTTGATGAAAGTTATAAAGAAATAATAGAATCCTTTCCACGTTGGGTGAGGCGGGTTGCAGGAAAGTATATTTAGTTAAAGAATGAAAAGTAAAAATTGAGAAATATATACAAAATAGACAAAAAAACAAGAAACGGGATATTTACACAGGGACAATGAATAAAAGCGACCGCACTGCTACGCCATTGCATACAGTACCAGTCAAATGTTTGGACACACCTACTCATTCAAGGGTTTTTCTTTATTTTTACTATTTTTACAGATGGAATCTCAAATATTTGGAGAATCTCAAATATAACATATATTTTGATTTGTTTAACACTTACTACATGATTCCAAATGTGTTATTTCATAGTTTTGATGTCTTCACTATTATTCTACAATGTAAAAAATAGTACAAATAAAGAAAACCCCTTGAATGAGTAGGTGTGTCCAAACTTTTGACTGGTAGTGTAGTCGAAACAAACAGGAAACTGTGAAATGGAAGCACCTTCGTTGGCATACAGTAAGTGCTCTCAGACATAAACATCAGATACTGTATCCTGTGAAATGTTTGATTTAGCATAGCAACCACAGATGTATCCACTTGCTTCTTATGTAGCTCTTATCCTGCAGTGTTTCCCTACACTATTAAGTTGGGCCACCCACCCACGTCCAGCCAACATCTATTGCCCACCAGGAAACACTGGCTTGTCCAGATACCCCAAGGCAGAATGTTCAGTCACAAACACACACTTAACAGCACTGGTGTAACAGCTCTATAGTTTATCCTGCCTTGAAGCAAAAAATACAGAACTGAAGCCATAGAAGTCCCGGTTCAAAAGCTGTTCTCCACTGGGAAATGGAAAGAGTCATAGCAAAGGAGTTTTAGGATCAACAGACACTTATGCACTAAGCAGTGGTAGACGATCCACTGCAATGTGATATAATGCAGAACTAGTGTGTCACTTCAACATGTGTCAAGTAGGTCAGGCATGTTAAGTGCTCTGTTAAATGATTATTGTTCTGTGTCACAAACTCCTAATTTAGTTCCCCTGTTACTCAGTTTGGCTGTATCTTGCAGTGATGATAACATTGAATACTCTGTGAGCACTTATCTTTAGTAGTGGAGGAGAGGGAATCAACATGAACACAACATTGAAAGGGATATACTTTAGCTCTATGGTGCAAATGCTCTCTGGTTTTGACATGTCATAAATTAAATGGAGGTTTTCTCGCAATTTAATAGCTGTAATATTACAAACTGTAATTTTTTTGTTATTTCTTGACAGAACTCCGAGGCCAGCATCAATCTCTTCCTCGTCAATATTAAAGCCAAAATGGTAGTGAATTGTATACAGTGGTAATGATTTCTAATGAACTCTTACTGTATTGCCTGTGTTCCTTTTTCTTTCCATTGTTTTGTTACATTGTATGTCTTCAGGCTATCTCAGCAATTTGGTCCATAAATCACAGTAAATAAGGGGTAAACACCCCTTTGTGGTCCTATTAATTTCCTTTTATTAGTGAGAGAGAGAGAGAGAGAGAGAGAGAGAGAGAGAGAGAGAGAGAGAGAGAGAGAGAGAGAGAGAGAGAGAGAGAGAGAGAGAGAGAGAGAGAGAGAGAGAGAGAGAGAGAGAGAGAGAGAGAGAGAGAGAGAGAGAGAGAGAGAGAGAGAGAGAGAGAGAGAGAGAGAGAGAGAGAGAGAGAGAGAGAGAGAGAGAGAGAGAGAGAGAGAGAGAACATGCTCTATGGCTTTGTGGGGGTGGTCTTGAAGGACCACGATCATTGATGGTAATTAATTTGCACAGTGTCTACATTCCATCATGCTGTTCGTGTGCCGCTGGTGATATTGTCAGCATTCCGCTCTGGTGATGAGCTGTAGACATGTTTACAGTCTGTGCAGTACCTCTAAGCACCTCATTTCCCACCAAATGAGTGTGTCCATTGTTTTTTAAAGCAATCCAATAACTTAATTATGCCCTCCTACCACCCACCCAAGCAAATGAAACTGAATGAGGAAATCAATGCAATGACTGCAGATTGTTTTTTCCCCCTCCCCTTTGTCCCTACTGTTAATGTCATCATATTTTCCCCTCTCTTGTAATGGGATTTCAATAGAGCAGAGCACATAGGCACTTAGTCAAAATAAACAATTGAAGAACAAAATAACTAGTGTTTCAATTAAATATTGTCATAGATACAGGTAAACCTACTACAGTGACAATCTGTAGAAGCAATGAGAATAGAAAGGTTCAGAACTTTTGTAAAACATCACAGTACAGTTGAAATATATATGGCAAATAGAAATCCTATATGGATGGTGTTAAGAGATAGATGGGAGGTGTTGAATGGAGTTGAAGGATGGGACTAATAACAAATAACAACAAATAATAACAAGATAACTAATAATGTAAGCATACTGTGTCCATAATAAGTATATAGGTTGTATGTTGGGAGCTTTTGGGAAAGAGCACAGTTAGAAAGATATGGCATATAGAAGCAAACCGGATGGACATCATGAAAATGATCGGAGCAAAGTTCAGGAGCAAAAACAAATAAAATTATTCTAAAATTGACTGTGTCCATAAAACGTAGATAGTAAGTATAAGCTGGAAGTAGAGGCCTAAGCATTGTTGTTCACTAATTTACCCCATGTAGGGAAAGGATGGCGGGGTTGAAAAGTAATAAAGGGGAGTAAATATATAAAAAACATGGGGGATTGGAAGTGATGCAGACAATGACATTGATGGAAGTTACAATCTATCTGCAATATTAAGTTGATCTACCCCCCAAAAAATAAACTTTTCCGCTGTTTTGGTACCCTGGCTACTATGCTGTAATTGATCATGTGTGTGACTGTGTGAGAGCGGTGCTGCTCGTGGCAATGTCATTTCGATGAGTCTAGCTTTAAACTAGGATGAAAAAAATGAGATGTTAATGCAGATGTTATTTTGTTAGGTTTTATTTATTAAAATATTTAGTGGTGCCAATCATTTAGACACATATCGTTTTGAGAAAAAAAATATTACTTTTTAAACAAAATATCTTTCTCTGAGCAATTGTATTAGTATAAAATATAATTTCCAAATGTCTTTGCATACAATATAGATCAGTATTTGTATTATTTATTTGATACAAGGGTTACATACAGTAACACAGCAATGCCATGGAGTATTTTCCCTTGTTTTTGGCCACAGCTGTATCACATATTTCAGTTTTCGCTTCCCTATTATTGAACAGACACACTTGTCCACAGATGCCCTGAGCTTTCAATGTTTACGGCACAACCACTTCATGCCTCCAGTTACGACTTTCTGCTGTATACTTATACACTCTCGTAGCGTATTCTAACCTCGAACAATGGCAGCAAGAATAGAAAACTAAGCCTGCACAAGATTGGTAAGAGTGCAGCTTTAACCAACTATGTGGATCAGAATCAACGCAGACTGCCCTAAGACTAAGAAAGCAGGCTGATGTCAATTGGACTTAGATTATAAATATATTATTACAGATTTCTGCTTTGTTGCACTTTACCTCAGCCGAGCAAAGTAACCAGTTTGTATCCTCTTTCGAAAAAGGTTGCTACTGTTCCTTTCCCCGTCAAAGATTCAAAGGTACAAAATACTTAAGAAATTCCCTGAAAGAGGTTGGAGTCACATGAAAGCTTACTCTTGGCAGACATTTTATCCTGCCCATTTGATGCCACATCTTTGCACTCTTGTGTGCTTGATTCCAAACATATCCAGATCAAACGCAATCTTGACAAAAACCCAGTCTGTGTAGCCCTTTCCCTCCATTTTTGTCTACTGGTTCTCTTCCCTCTCTAATGACTTGGCTTCTTGATTTGAAAGCAGAGTGAGAGTCAGGGGAGGAGTCACCTTCTATTGGAGGCTGGAGATGGATGCTAAGTGCACAACGCTCAGGAACATTTTGGAAAGTACACTTTTGGTTAGGGATTTTCTTCAAAGAGTCTTAAAGGGTAACGTGTTATATCTTCCGCCAGACATCTTCCCAAGGTTGCTATAGTATCAAAGGCCCGCTCTTGACATTCCCCTTTGAAAGTGATGGTGAAGCTGAAGTGAAATAGGTTGTAGAAGTGAAGAGTGTATTAATGCTAAGGGATTCTAACACCTGCCAATCAGATAGTGTGGGTCGGACAGTATATAGGTCTGACTTACTGTATACTGGCCATTAACATTCTACCTGTAGGTTTTCTGTCCAACCCTAATCTAGTGCACCTGATTCTAATAATTAGCTGGTTGATAAACTGAATCAGGTTAGTTATAACTGCGGTTGGAGTAAAAACGTACAGGAGAGTAGCTCTCCAGAAACAGGGTTGGAGAGCACTGGTCTACATTCACTGGATTAGACAGGATGATAGGACTTTTAAGGCTTTGGAATGAATAGCCTTACATTTATATTTTTTTGTAGGCCTTGTATAGGCACTCAGTAAAGTCAGACGGTTGTAGGAAATAAATGTATCATCTCCAGTGGGCATCTCTGATCTAGTCGCAACATCTTGGACAGAGTGCAGTCATAAAAACAATGAACCCAGATACAGTGGCAAGAAAAAGTATGTGAACCCTTTGAAATTACCTGGATTTCGGCATACATTGGTCATAAAATTTGATCTGATCTTCATCTAAGTCACAACAATAGACAAACACAGTGTGCTTAAACTAATAACACACAAATTATAGTATTTTTATTGTCTATATTGAATACATCATTTAAACATTCACAGTGTAGGTTGGAAAAAGTATGGGAACCCCTAGCCTAATGACTACTCCAAAAGCTAATTGGAGTCAGGAGTCAGCTAACCTGGAGTCCAATTAATGAGACGAAATGTTGGTTAGAGCTGCCCTGCCCTATAAAAAAAACACTCACAAAATTTGAGTTTGCTATTCACAAGAAGCATTCCCTGATATGAACCATGCCTCGAACAAAAGAGATCTCAGAAGACCTAAGATTAAGAATTGTTGACTTGCATAAAGCTGGAAGGGGTTACAAAATTATCTCTAAAAGCCTTGATGTTAATCAGTCCACGGTAAGACAAATTGTCTATAAATGGAGAAAGTTCAGCACTGTTGCTACTCTCCGTAGGAGTGGCCGTCCTGCAAAGATGACTGCAAGAGCACAGTGCAGAATGCTCAATGAGGTTAAGAAGAATCCTAGAGTGTCAGCTAAAGACTTACAGAAATCTCTGGAACATGCTAACATCTCTGTTGACGAGTCTATGATATGTAAAACACTAAACAAGAATGGTGTTTATGGGAGGACACCACGGAAGAAGCCACTGCTGTCCAAAAAAAACATTGCAGCATGTCTGAAGTTTGCAAAAGAGCACCTGGATGTTCCACAGCGCTACTGGCAAAATATTCTGTGGACAGATTAAACTAAAGTTGAGTTGTTTGGAAGGAACACACAACACTATGTGTGGAGAAAAAAAGGCACAGCACACCAACATCAAAACCTCATCCCAACTGTAAAGTATGGTGGAGGGAGCATCATGGTTTGGGGCTGCTTCGCTGCCTCAGGGCCTGGACAGCTTGCTATCAGACGGAAACATGAATTCCCAAGTATATCAAGACATTTTGCAGGAAAATGTAAGGCTATCTGTCCGCCAATTGAAGCTCAACAGAAGTTGGGTGATGCAACAGGACAACAACCCAAAACACAGAAGTAAATCAACAACAGAATGGCTTCAACAGATGAAAATACGCCTTCTGAAGTCCTGACCTCAACCCAATTGAGATGCTGTGGCAATACGAAAACACACATCAACTCCCACCTTCCTTCACGGCTATGGTAGCAGGCTGCTGTAATTCAAATAGAGACATGTGCATGGCAGAAAAAGAGGCTGGTCCAGTGTGTAATTGCACATTTGTTCAGTGTGTAATTGCACATTTGTTAGTTTAAAATTTTTCTAAATATCAAATGTCTTAATGAGCAAAACAGAAAGTCATTAGCAGAGCCCCTGTGAATGGAATGATATACAGGGCCTTCGGAAAGTATTCAGACCCCTTGACTTTTTCCACATTTTGTTACGTTACAGCCTTATTCTACAGTTGATTAAATAAAAACATTTCCTCAGCAATCTACAAAAAATACCCCATAATGACGAAGCAAAAACAGGTTTAGACATTTTAGCAAATAATATATATAAAAAAAATACCTTATTTACATAAGTATTCAGACCCTTTGCTATGAGACTCGAAATTGAGCTCAGGTGCATCCTGTTTCCATTGAAAATCCAAGAGACGTTTCTAAAACTTGATTGGAGTCAACCTGTGGTAAATTCAATTGATTGGACATGATTTGGAAAGGCACCCTCCTGTCTATATAAGGTCCCACAGTTGACAGCATATGTCAGAGCAAAAACCAAGCCATGAGGTTGAAGGAATTGTCTCTAGAGCTCCAAGACAGGATTGTGTTGAGGCACAGGTCTGGGGAAGGGTACCAAAAAATGTCTGCAGAATTGAAGGTCCCCAAGAACACAGTGGCCGCCATCATTCTTAAATGGAAGAAGTTTGGAACCACCAAGACTCTTCCTAGAGCTGGCCGCCCGGCCAAACTGAGCATTCGGGGGAGAAGGACATTGGTCAGGGAGGTGTACAAGAACCCGATGTTCACTCTGACAAAGCTTCAGAGTTCCTCTGTGGAGATGGGAGAAACTTCCCAAAGGATAACCATCTCTGCAGCACTCCACCAATCAGGCCTTTATGGTAGAGTGGCCAGACGGAAGCCTCTCCTCAGTAAAAGGCACATGACAGCCCGCTTGGAGTTTGCCAAAAGGCACCTAAAGACTCTCAGACCATGAGAAACAAGATTCTCTGGTCTGATGAAACCAAGATTGAACTCTTTGGCCTGAATGCCAAGTGTCACGTCTGGAGGAAACCTGGCACCATCCCTACGGTGAAGCATGTAGGTGGCAGCAATATGCTGTGGGGATGTTTTTCAGTGGCAGGGACTGGGAGACTAGTCAGGATCGAGGGAAAGATGAACAGAGCAAAGTACAGAGAGATCCTTGATAAAAACCAGCTCCAGAGCACTCAGGACCTCAGACTGGGGCGAAGGTTTACCTTCTAACAGGCCAATGACCCTAAGCACACAGCCAAGACAACGCAGGAGTATCTCTGAATGTCCTTGAGTGGCCCATCCATAGCCTGGACTTGAACCCAATCTAACATATCTGGAGAGACCTGAAAATAGCTGTGCAGCGACGCACCTTATCCAACCTGACAGAGCTTGAGAGGATCTGCAGAGAATAATGGGAGAAATTCCCCAAATACAGGTGTGCCAAGCTTGAAGCGTCATACCCAAGAAGACTTTTGGCTGTAATCGCTGCCAAAGGTGCTTCAACATAGTACTGAGTGAAGGGTCTGAATACATATGGAAATATGATATTTCAGTTTTTTATTTTTAATAAATATGAAAAATTACTAAAAAACAGTTTTTACTTTTTCATTATGGAGTATTGTGTGTAGATTGATGAAGAAATACAATAATTTATTGCATTTTAGAGTAAGTCTAAAGTAAAAGAATGTGGAAAAGGTCAAGGGGTCTGAATACTCTCCGAATGTAGCTTTGATTGGACTGATCATGTCAACATCATACTTTCAAAATCTTAGCTAGCAAGCTAGACAAGCAGTCATCATCAGGAATCACTTCGACAATCTACTGGCAAATCCTTTTCAATCCTTGTCATATGAAGAGAAATTAGAGATAAAACGTATTGGTGCTCATTGGCCATTGGACATAAACATTACACAACACGTTGGAATTCTTAAATTCAACAATGAGTGGTTTGGAAGGAATCCGTGGCTAGCTGCAAGTGTTGCAAAGTAATCACTAGCCTACTATTCAGTGGAGTGGGTGTGTGGTCCAAGTCTGGGTTTAAGGGTCTCTTTTCCAAGCTTAAAAGGATTAACATCCCAAGATTGCGTAGCAGTGCGGTCGTGTTCTCTTGTGTGTCATTGTAAATAGCCTGTTATTTGTATTTATTTTGTATTTTACGTATATATTTCTCTATCACACTTTTCATCCTTCTACTAAATATACTTTCCTGCAACCCGCCTCACTCAATGCGGAACGGATTCTATTATTTACTCACTTTTATCTAAAATCTCCAGTTGAAACTAGCCAGCCAGCTAACAAGCTACTTGCTATTAGCCAACGTTAGTGGTTTTCACCCAGAACATCGGATTTTCTGCCGGAATAACTGAATCACTGGACCATAACACCGGATCTATCTAGCCGCAACCGAATGGATGTCGAATGGTTGCTGTAGGCTAATCAACCACTGCCCCCGTAGCACCAGTTAGCCTTGAGCCTTGAGCTAGCCCCGGCTATCTACCTCTCTGTCTACCGGACGGGAGTAGCCAGCTAACCAGCTAACTAGCTACTTGCTATTAGCCACCGTTAGCGGCTTTTCTCCATTGTCCGTGGCTATCGGCCAGTCTGCACTGTCTGCACAGCGAGTTATCGACCCAGAACCGGATTTTCTGCCGGAATCACTGAATCACTGGACCATTAACACTGGATAATCACTACTATCTAGCTGCAAACAAATGAACGTTGTTGTTGGCTAATCAGCCTTGAGCTAGCCTTGAGTCAGGCACATCTCCCGGCTATCTACCTCTCTGTCAACCGGACGGGACCTCCTAGAGTCGACACGGAGCCCTGCCGATCCATCACGACTGGTCTGCCGACGTAATCGTCTGTGGTTTCAACAGGCTTCCAGTTGCGACGACCACAAAGATCCATCTGCTAGCCCCGGCCCGCTAGCACACGCAAACTACAACCGTGCTTCCTGCTCGCTGTGCTGAAGCACCAATTTGAACTGCTCTCGGACTCACATATTGCTGTTCACTGGACCTTATGATCACTCAGCTGCACAGCTGATGCCTGCTGGACTGTTCCTTTACACGGTACCCTGTCCTGTTTATTCTGTTTAGCCTCAGCCCAAACTTTATCGCCATTACCAGTTGTTGTCTTAGCTCTCTCTAATAACACCTGTGATTGCTTTATGCCTCTCTCCCATGTCAATATGCCTTCCCTATTGCTGTTCCAGTTAGTTCTTATTATACAATTTCACTGTAGAACCCCAAGTCCCTCTGAAACTGCCTCAAATAGTTCCTTTGTTCCACCCCCCATACACGCCGAGACCGGCTCAATCGGTGCCTCCAGTGATGCCATCTCTTTCATTATTACCCAACGCTTAGGTTTACCTCCACTGTACTCATATCCTTCCATTTCCTTGTCTGTACATAATGCCCTGAATCTTTTCTACAACGCCCGGAAATCTGCCCCCTTTATTCTCTGTACCCAACGCACTAGAAGACTAGTTCTTAAAGCCTTTAGCCGTATCCTTATTCTAGTCATCCTCTGTTCCTCTGGTGATGTAGAGGCTAACCCAGGCCCTGCAGCCCCCAGTATCACTCCTACTCCCCAGGAGCTATCATTTGTTGACTTCTGTAACCGTAAAATCATTGGTTTTCTGCACGTTGATATCAGAAGCCACCTTCCTAAGTTTGAGTTATTCACTGCGTTAGCACACTCCGCCAACCCTGATGTTCTAGCAGTGTCTGAATCCTGGTTTAGGAAGGCCAACAAAAATTCTGAAATGTCCATCCCCAACTACAACATTTTCCATCTAGATAGAACTGCCAAAGGGGGTGGAGTTAAAATCTACTGTAGAGATAGCCTGCAGAGCTCTATTATACTATCCAGGTCTGTGCCCAAACAGTTTGAGCTTCTACTTCTAAAAATCCACCTTTCCAGAAATAAGTCTCTCACTGTTGCCGCTTGCTACAGACCCCCCTCAGCCCCCAGCTGTGCCCTGGACACCATATGTGAATTGATTGCCCCCCCATTTATCCTCAGAGTTCGTACTGCTTGGTGACCTAAATTGGGATATGCTTAACACCCCGGCCATGCTACAATCCAAACTAGATTCCCTCAATCTCACACAAATTATCAACGAACCTACAAGGTACAACCCTAAATCCGTAAACATGGGTACCCTCATAGATATCCTCCTGACTAACTTAACCTCTACATACACCTCCGCTGTCTTCAACCAGGATCTCAGCGATCACTGCCTTATTGCCTGCGTCTGTAACGGGTCCGCGGTCAAACGACCACCCCTCATCACTGTCAAACGCTCCCTAAAACACTTTAGCGAGCAGGCCTTCCTAATTGACCTGGCCCAGGTATCCTGGATGGATATAGATCTCATTCCGTCAGTAGAGGATGCCTGGTTGTTCTTTAAAAGTAATTTCCTCTCAATCTTAAATAAACATGCCCCATTCAAAAAATACAGAACTAAGAACAGATATAGCCCCTGGTTCTCCTCAGACTTGACTGCCCTTGACCAGCACAAAAACATCCTGTAGCACTAACTCCAAAAAGTTTTGGGACACTGTAAAGTCCATGGAGAATAATAGCACTTCCTCCCAGCTGCCCACTGCACTGAGGCTATGAAACACTATCACCACCGATAAATCTACAATAATCGAGAATTTCAACAAGCATTTTGCTACGGCTGGCCATGCTTTCCACCTGGCTACCACTACCCCGGCCACCAGCTCTGCACCCTCCGCTGCAACTTGCCCATGCCCCCCCCACCGCTTCTCCTTCACACAAATTCAGACAGCTGATGTTCTGAAAGAGCTGCAAAATCTGGACCCCTACAAATCATCTGGGCTAGACAATCTGGACCCTTTCTTTCTAAAACTAGCCGCCGAAATTGTCGCAATCCCTATTACTAGCCTGTTCAACCTCTCTTTCGTAACATCTGAGATCCCCAGAGATTGGAAAGCTGCTGCGGTCATCCCCCTCTTCAAAGGGGGTGACACTCTAGATCCAAACTGTTACAGACCTATATCCATCCTGCCATGCCTTTCGAAAGTTTTTGAGAGCCAAGTTAACAAACAGATCACCGACCATTTCGAATCCCACCTTACCTTCTCCGCTATGCAGTCCGGTTTCCGAGCTGGTCATGGGTGCCCCTCAGCCACGCTCAAGGTCCTAAACGATATTATAACCGCGATCGATAATAGACAGTACTGTGCAGCCGTCTTCATCGACCTGGCCAAGGCTTTCGACTCTGTCAACCACCGCATTCTTATTGGCAGAGTAAATAGCCTTGGTTTCTCAAATAACTGCCTCGCCTGGTTCACCAACTACTTCTCAGATAGAGTTCAATGTGTCAAATCGGAGGGCCTGTTGTCTGGACCTATGGCAGTCTCTATGGGGTGCCACAGTGTTCAATTCTTGGGCCGACTCTTTTCTCTGTGTATATCAATGATGTCGCTCTTGCTGCTGGTGACTCTCAGACCCACCTCTACGCAGACGACACCATTTTGTATACATCTGGCCCTTCATTGGACACTGTGTTAACAAACCTCCAAACGAGCTTCAATGTCATACAACACTCCTTCAGTAGCCTCCAACTGCTCTTAAACACTAGTAAAACTAAATGCATGCTCTTCAATCGAACGCTGCTGGCACCCGCCCACCTGACTAGAATCACTACTCTTGACGGGTCTGACCTAGAGTATGTGGACAACTACAAATACCTAGATGTCTGGTTAGACTGTAAACTCTCCTTCCAGACTCACATTAAGAATCTCCAATCCAAAGTTAAATCTAGAATTGGCTTCCTATTTCGCAACAAAGCCTCCTTCACTCATGCTGCCAAACATGCCCTTGTAAAACGGACTATCCTACCGATCCTTGACTTCGGCGATGTCATTTACAAAATAGCCTCCAACACTCTACTCAGCAAATTGTCTCAATGGTCATCCCCAAAGCCAACACCTCCTTTGGCCGCTATTCCTTCCAGTTCTCTGCTGCCAATGACTGGAACGAAGCATCAGTTGTCAGAGCACCTTTCCGATCACTGCACCTGTACACAGCCCATCTGAAATTAGCCCACCCAACTACCTCATCCCCATATTGTTATTTATTTTGCTCATTTGCACCACAGTATCTCTATTTGCACATCATCTCTTGCACATCTATCATTCCAGTGTTAATACTAATTGTAATTATTTTGCACTATAGCCTATTTATTGCCTTACCTCCATAACTTGCTACATTTGCACACACTGTATATATATTTTCTGTTGTATTTTGAATTTATGTTTTGTTTTACACCATATGTAACTCTGTGTTGATGTTTTTATCGCACTGCTTTGCTTTATCTTGACCAGGTCGCAGTTGTAAATGAGAACTTGTTCTCAACTGGGTTACCTGGTTAAATAAAGGTTAAATAAATAAAAAATGAAAACATTCACATGCAACACCATGGGCCAGAAAAGGTTGTATACATTGGCCATGCTGTCAATCCAGCATGACTTTTTCTGTGTTCAAAACAACTGGAAAATCTCAGACTTCTGTCATGATTCTCTAAAGCAGAACCCAGAAGCAGACCAGGACAAGGTGAGTAGAACGAAGGTGAGTATTTATTTACAGATTCAAATGTGGAAGCAGAATAATCCAGGAGATGGAGCGGGCAGCGGAGGTGAGTTGGTGGGAGTGAATAGGCAGATCCAATGATGTCACAGAAGCCACCGACGACCAGGCAGGGGTGGGGTGAATGTTCCGGGAGAATGACTGTAGACAGAGTAAACGAAGGTAAGTACACGGCAAGCAAAAAGTACAAAACAACAAAACTAACTCTAGTAACTTTGAGGCTGATACGCTGACACAACATACTGTTCATGGCTAACGATCCGGAAGGGAATAGATGTCAGGTCAGAGCTTATGAAGTGGAGAGGTGATGATCAGGACCAGGTGTGCAGATAGCTGATGAGATGCAGGTGCGGGTAATAGAGAAATCTCCCGCCTAGCTTCGTCGCCCGGCAACCAGACAGGGTGCGTTCAGGAACCTCAGGAAACAGACTCCAGGACAGAAAACAGGCAACACAGGCAGAAACAGACTCAGGAAGCGGGATTCATGACAGTACCCCCCATCCGACGAACACCACTGGGCGGACTACCCGGAGTACCAAGATGGAGGCGGTAGAAGTCACGAAGGAGGTCAGCATGAAGGATCTGACGCCGAGGAATCCAACTCCTCTCCTCAGGACCATACCCCTCCCAGTCCAAGAGATACTGGAAACCCCGGCCCCGCCATCTGGAATCCATGATGCGGCGCACCGTGTAGTCAGCACCACCTCCGATCATCCGAGGAGGAGGAGGAGGGGGCAGCAGAGGACTGAGGAGAACGGGCTTGAGGCAGGAGACATGAAAGGTGGGATGGACTCTGAGTGTTCTAGGCAATTTGAGTCGAACCACCACAGGATTAATGACTCTCTCCACCACAAACGGACCAATGAACTTCGGTGACAGCTTCCTCGACTCAGTCCGCAGAGGAAGATCCCGTGTAGCCAACCAGACCTCCAACAGCATAAGCGGGGACTGGAATACGCCGACGATTCGCCTGGAGCTGATACCGGTCAGAAACTCTAAGGAGGGCCTTTCTGGCCCGATGCCAGTTCCGGTGGCAACGACGAATGTGGGCCTGGACAGAGGGAACCGAGAGATCCTTCTCCTGAGAAGGAAACAAGGGAGGTTGGTAGCCGTACAGGCACTGGAAGGGGGACATCCCAGTGGCAGAAGTAGGGAGAGTATTATGGGCATACTCAACACATGGCAACTGAGAGACCCAAGAAGTGGGGTTGGAGGAGACAAGGCAGCGCAGCGTGGACTCCGTCTTCTGGTTGGCTCTCTCCGCCTGACAATTAGATTGGGGGTGAAATCCAGATGTGAGACTGACTGTAGCTCCATGGCCAAACAGAAGGATTTCCAGACAGCAGAGGTAAACTGAGGACCACGGTCGGAAACTATGTCACTGGGCAACCCGTGGACCCTGAAAACCTCCCTAACAAGGATCTCGGACGTCTCAGAGGCAGAGGGAAGCTTGGAGATGGGCACAAAGTGGGCGAACTTGCTGAATCTGTCCACAATAGTCAGAATGACCGTGTTCCCATCAGAAGAGGGAAACCCAGTGACAAATTCCAGGGCCAGATGCGACCATGGTCGCCGGGGAATAGGTAGGGGGTGAAGAAGTCCAGAGCTGGGCCGATTGGTACTCTTATTCTGCGCACAAACTGGACAGGCAGCAACAAACTTCCGGGTATCTTCTCCCATGGCAGGCCACCAAAATCGTCTGCGTAGTAACGCCATAGTCTGAGCCACGCCAGGGTGACAAGCCATCTTGCTGGCGTAGGACCATTGGAGGACAGCAGAACGGACAGACTCTTGCACAAACAACCGACCGGGTGGACCGGAACCGGGCTGCGTCCGAAGGGCCGCCATAACCTCCTCCTCAATCCTCCACGTAACTGCTCCCACAACGAAGTTCTGGGGAAGAATCGTCTCAGTCTTGGCCCCACTCTCCTCCGTCTTGGAGAACATCCGGGACAAGGCGTCCGCCTTGCTGTTCTTTGAACCAGGTCGGAACGTCAGGGAAAAATTTAAGCGTCCAAAAAACAAGGCCCACCTGGCCTGACGGGAGTTGAGACGTCTAGCCGATTGCACGTAAGCAAGATTCTTGTTGTCAGTCCAGACAATAAACGGTTGCTCCGCCCCCTCCAACCAGTGGCGCCACTACTCCAAGGCAAGGTTCACAGTGAGAAGCTCCTGGTTACCCACATCGTAGTTTCTCTCTGCAGGCGAAAGACGACGAGAGTAGAAGGCGCAGGGATGGAGTTTACCGTCAGTGGAGCTTCGCTGGGACAGGATGGCGCCAACCCCCACATCAGACACGTCCACTTCTACGACAAACTGACGGGAAGTGTCAGGTTGAGAGAGAATCGGGGCGTTGGTGAATCGGCTCTTCAAGTCCAGGAATGCTCGGTCTGCCTCAGGATTCCAACAGAAGGTTCTGGTGCTAGAAGTCAGGGCAGTTAATGGAGCGGCCACACGGCTGTAATCACGGATAAATCTACGATAGAAATTCGCAAACTTCAGAAACCTCTGGAGCTGCAATCTCGTACCGGGCTGGGCCCAATCAAGAACCGCCCTAACCTTCTCTTGGTCCATCTTAATCTCTCCCCTGGAGATGATGTACCCGAGGAAGGATGTCGTGTGGGCGTGAAAATCACACTTCTCTGCCTTCACAAACAGGCGGTTCTCCAACAATCGCTGCAGAACCTGCTTGACATGCTGGACGTGGCTGGAAAGCTCCTTAGAGAAGATGAGAATGTCATCCAGGTAAACGAACACAAAAAGACAGATCATATCTCTCAGAACGTCATTCACCATACTCTGGAACACTGCTGGAGCATTGGTCAGTCCAAACGGCATCACATGATACTCGAAGTGTCCCATAGGTGTATTGAACCCAGTCAACCACTCATCCCCCTCTCTGATCCGGACCAGATGATACGCATTGCGTAAATCAAGCTTAGTGAACACAGTATCACCCTGTAAGGAGTCGAAAGCATAGCTCATCAAGGGCAGGGGATACTTGTTCTTGACAGTAATGTCATTCAAACCCCGATAATCAATACAAGGTCGAAGAGAGCCATCCTTCTTACTCACGAAAAATAATCCAGCTCCCAGGGGTGATGACGAGGGACGAATGAGACCAGCAGCTAGCAACTCCTTTATGTAGGTCTCAAGGCTTCACGTTCAGGTCGAGGGATACTGTATAAACGTCCCTTGGGATAGGCAGCTCCAGGGAACAGATTAATCGCACAATCATATGGTCGGTGGGGAGGAAGTGACAGAGTCTTCTGCTTACTGAACTGAATTCTGGGGGGGCAGAATCAATGACATGACTGGGAACAGAATGGGAACAGGCAGTCCTAAGGCAGTTAGCATGACATTTAATGCTCCAACTAGTTACCTTGCCAGTCACCCAATCGAACGTGGGATTGTGTTCTCTCAGCCAGGGGTATCCAAGAACCAGGGGAACATGGGGAGAAGGCAGAATGAAGAAGGAGATAACCTCTGAATGATTCCCTGACAACAGCATCTTAACAGGTTCAGTCCTCATAGTGATACGTGCCAGCAGACTGCCGTTCAGAGTGGTAGCTTCAATGGCTTCCAGTAATTGCTCCTTGGAAAGCCCCAGCTGTTCCACCAAGTCGGCATCCATAAAGCTGCCATCGGCACCTGAATCGATAAAACCGTTAATCGCTAAACTCTGATTCTTGACAATAAAAGGCCACTCTAAAATGTGCAGTTTTGCCACAAAACACAATGCCACAGATGTCTCAAATTTTGAAGGAGCGTGCAATTGGCATGCTGACTGCAGGAATGTCCACCAGAGTTGTTGCCAGATAATTTAATGTTAATTTCCCTACCATAAGCCGCCTTCAACGTAGTTTTAGAGAATTTTGCAGTACGTCCAACCGGCCTCACAACCGCAGATCACGTGGCTGCCATTTTACGGCCCCCTAACGAATTGTGCTATTATGTGTGTTTTTTCGCGTTATTTGTAATTTATTCTGTACATAATGTTTCTGCCACCGTCTCTTATGCCAAAAAGAGCTTCTGGATATCAGGACAGCGATTACTCACCTCATATTGGACAAACATTCAGAAGCTAAGGATATTCTACAGACACCCGACAAGGCCCAAATCCCTGTCATTTGAATAAGAAAGAGACGGAGATATCGTGGTCGTAGGTCGGGGTGCCTTGTAAGGATCCGACAGTGAGCGAGTAATCTGCCTCTTCCATCAGTCCTTTTAGCCAATGTACAATCATTGGAAAACAAAACGGATGACCTACGATCACGGATATCCTACCAACGGGACATTAAAAACTGTAATATCTTATGTTTCACTGAGTCGTGTCTGAACGACGACATGGATAACATACAGCTGGTGGGATAAATGCTACATCGGCAGGATAGAATGGTTGACTCCGGTAAGACAACGGGTGGCGGTCTGTGTATATTTGTAAACAACAGCTGGTGCACAAAATCTAATATTAAGGAAGTCTTGAGGTTTTGCTCGCCTGAGGTGGAGTATCTGATGATGAGAGTTCTCAACAGCTTCTACCCCCAAGCCATAAGACTCCTGAACAGCTAATCATGGCTACCCGGACTATTTGCACCATAATTGTATCTGACCATAATTGTATCCTCCTGATTCCTGCTTATAAGCAAAAACTAAAGCAGAAAACACTAGTGACTCGGTTAATAAGGAAGTGGTTAGATGACACAGATGCTAAGATACAGGACTGGAATATTTTCCGGAATTCTTCTGATAGCATTGAGGAGTACACCACATCAGTCACTAGCTTCATCAATAAGTGCAGCGATTACGTCATCCCCACAGTGACCGTATGTACATACCCCAACCAGAAGCCATGGATTACAGGCAACATCCGTACTGAGCTAAAGGGTAGAGCTGCCGCTTTCAAGGAGTGGGAAGCTAAACCGGACTCTTATAAGAAATGTCGCTATGCCCTCTAACGAACCATCAAACAGGCAAAGAGTCAATACAGGACAAAGATTGAATTGTACTACACCGGCTCTGATGCTTGTCGATTGTGGCAGGGCTTGCAATCTATTACAGACTACAAAGGGAAGCACAGCCGTGAGCTGCCAAGTGACACGAGCCTACCAGTTGAGCTAAATCACTTCTATGCTTGCTTCGAGGCAAGCAACACTGAAGCATGCATGAGAGCATCAGCTGTTCCGGGTGACTATGTGATCCCACTCTCCGTAGCCGATGTGAGTAAGACTTTTAAGCAGGTCAACATTTACAAGTCCTCAGGGCCAGACGGATTACCAGAACGGGTACTCCGAGCATGCGCTGACCAACTGGCAAGTTTCTTCACTGACATTTTCAACATGTCCCTGACTGAGTCTGTAATACCAACATGTTTCAAGCAGACCACCATAGTCCCTGTGCCCAAGAACACTAAGATAACCTGCCTAAATGACTACCGACCCGTAGCACTCACGTCTGTAGCCATGAAGTGCTTTGAAAAGCTGGTCATGGTTCACATCAACACCATTATTTCAGAAACCCTAGACCCACTCCAATTAGCACACCGCCCCAACAGATCCACAGATGATGCAATCTCTATTGCACTCCACACTGCCCTTTCCCACCTGGACAAGAGAAACACCTACGTGAGAATGCTATTAATTGACTACAGCTCAGCGTTCAACACCATAGTGCCCTCAAAGCTCATCACTAAGCTAAGGACCCTGGGACTAAACACCTCCCTCTGCAACCATCATTAACTTTGCAGACGACACAACATTGGTAGGCCTCATCACCGACAACGATGAGACAGCCTATAGGGAGGAGGTCAGAGACCTGGCCGTGTGGTGCCAGGACAACAACCTCACTCAACGTGATCAAGACAAGGAGATGATTGTGGACTACAGAAAAAAAAGAGGACTGAGCACGCCCCTATTCTCATTGACGGCACGATTGTAGAACAGGTTGAGAGCTTCAAATTCCTTGGTGTCCATATCACCAACAAACTATCATGGTCCAAACACACCAAGACAGTTGTGAAGAGGGCACGACAAAGCCTATTCCCCTTCATGAGACTGAAAAGATTTGGCATGGGTCCTCAGATCCTCAAAAAGTTATACAGCTGCACCATCGAGAGCATCCTGACTGGTTGCATCACTGCCTGGTAAGGCAACTGCTCGGCCACCGACCGCAAGGCACTACAGAGGGTAATGCGTACGGCCAGGACATCACTGGGGCCAAGGTTCTTGCATTCCAGGACCTCTATACCAGGCGGTGTCAGAGGAAGGCTCTAAAAATTGTCAAAGACTCCAGCCACCCTAGTTATAGACTGTTCTCTCTGCTACCGCAAGGCAAGTGGTACCGGAGCACCAAGTCTAGGTCCAAAAGGCTTCTTAACAGCTTCTACCCGCAAGCCATAAGACTCCTGAACAGCTAATCATGGCTACCCTGACTATTTGCATTGTCCCAGGACCTCCACATCCGGCTTCTTCACCTGCGGGATGGTCTGAGACCAGCCACCCGGACAGGTGATGAAACTGTGTGTTTGCACAACTGAAGAATTTCTGCACAAACTGTCAGAAACCGTCTCAGGGAAGCACATCTGCATGCTCGTCGTCCTCAACAGGGTCTTGATCTGACTGTAGTTCGGCGTCGAAACCGACGTCAGTGGGAAAAACCTCACCTTCGATGGCCTCAGGTACGCTGGAGAAGTGTGCTCTTCACAGATTGAGCATGTTTGGGATGCCAATACCCAGCAACTTCGCACAGCCATTAAAGAGGAGTGGGGCAATATTCCACAGGCCATAATCAACAGCCTGATCAACTCCATGTGAAGGAGATGTGTCGCGCTGCATGAGGCAAATGGTGGTCACACCAGATACTGACTGACGCCCCTACCTCTTTTTTAAAGGTATGTCTCTGATCAACAGATGCATATCTGTATACCCAGTCATGTGAAATCCATAGATTAGGGCCTGATGAATTAATTTCAATTGACTAATTTCGTTAGATATGAACTAAACTTTGAAATTGTTGCATGTTGCATTTATATTTTAGTTCAGTGTATATATATATATATATATATATATATATATATATATATATATATATATATATATATATATACAGTACCAATCAAAAGTTGGGACACACCTACTCATTCAATGATTTTTCTTCAGTCCTGAAGGAGTTCCCACATATGCTGAGCACTTGTTGGCTGCTTTTCCTTCACTCTGCTTTCCAACTCATCCCAAACCATCTCAATTGGGTTGAGGTCAGGTGATTGTGGAGGCCAGGTCATCTGATGCAGAACTCCATCACTCTCCTTCTTGGTCAAATAGCCCTTACACAGCCTGGAGGTTTGTTGGGTCATTGTCCTGTTGAAAACAAATTATAGTCCCACAAAGCCTATTGCTAATACTGAACAATTTAACCCTTTCCTGCCCGGCTGGTGTCAAACCGTATATGAAAATATGATACATATTTTAAAAGCTGAGAAACAGCTCTTTTAAATGATGTGACATACAATAGCAGATCAATCAAATTGTAATCAGTCAAGAAAAACACCTGTGAAAATGTGTGTCTTATACGAAAATCTATGCTTTTCTCCCATTTACAAAACTTTCTAATGACGACAGAGAACAACTTGGAGCATATTGAGTCTTCCTTATTTTGTAAGGATTGATCATCTGAAATCAGAATAGAAATACCTTTTACTGTGAATGGGTTACTGACGTTTTAGTGACCTATGGTATTTATCTCAGGTTCTATGGAAAGTTCTGTGATCAGACACTTTCTTATCTGGATAGTAAATTAAACACATATCTGTAACAAACCAAAAAATACAAATAGCATTTAGTCTTACATATGATAAGGAAAGACATAAGTGATATAATATTAATAAAACAATAACTTTATTGAAATTATAATTTTAGGGGAATACATTTTCTCATTAAAACCTGAAAATTAAGACACATTTAAATCGCTATCATAACCATAACATTATACAACATTCAAATCGAACTGGAATTACAAAATATGAAACAAATAAGACATATAACAACAATTATTATATTTTGCAACTACAATTTCTCCATTCAAATAGCATATGGTCTATTACACAAAGAGTCAGAACGGGAACAATTCCCAAATTTTTTTTTTATTACTGTCATTACAATTTACAAGTCCCTAACATCCCCAAGGACATTAGAGTTAGGAATGAAACATGAAGGGAGGCTGGCATGCAGGATGTCTTTGATAAGAAACGGAACACATGCAAGGGAGTGGAAATATGCAGGAGAAGTTACTAGTGGACATCTGAGCTACATCTGAGCTACATCTGAGTCCCTTTACTAGTGCCTATTTCCACAATGAGTCACACTCACTGGACTGCCACAACCTAAAACAATTTCGGTCCTTTACGATGCAAAACCGTTTGCCCTCGCATTCAGCTGCCACACAAACAAACCAGGTTTTTTTGATATACTAAGAGGACCGTTATTAGCATGTTTTAATCACTCCTACGTAAATGGTAGATTATCTGACACTCAAGAAGAAGGTCTGATCTCATTATTACTGAAACAGGATACAAGTGGAAATATAAAGATCCAGTCCATTAAAAAAATTGGAGGCCCCTTACACTTCAGTGTTGTGATGCAAAAATTCTAGCAAAATGTATAGCGCATAGAATTAAAAAGGTATTGTCGGATATTATTCATTCTAATCAGACAGGTTTTTTACATGGAAGATACATTGGAGATAATATAAGGCAAGTATTGGAAACAATAGAACACTATGGAAAATCTGGGAAACCAGGCCTGCTATTCATAGCAGACTTCGAAAAGGCATTTGATAAAGTACGGAGCATTTCCATCTTGGAGAATCTCTTATAAAATGGGTCAAAATCATGTATAGTAACCCTAGGTGTAAAATAGTAAATAATGGCTATTTCTCAGAAAGTTTTAAACTGTCAAGACGAGTGAAACAAGGTTGTCCACTATCGGCATATCTATTTATTGAGGCCATCGAGATGTTAGCTATTAAAATCAGATCCAATAATAATATCAGAGGATTAGAAATCCATGGCTTAAAAACAAAAGTGTCATTGTACGCTGATGATTCATGTTTTCTTTTAAATCCACAACTAGAATCCCTCCACAGCCTCATAGAGGATCTAGATACATTTTCTAATCTCTCTGGATTACAACCAAATTATGACAAATGTACTATATTACGTATTGGATCACTAAAAAATACAATTTTTACATTACCATGTAGTTTACCAATAACATGGTCTGATGATGATGTGGATATACTCGGAATACATATCCCAAAGGAAATAAATGATCTCACTTCAATAAATTTTAATAGAAAGTTAGCAAAAATAGATAAGATCTTGCTACCATGGAAAGGTAAATACCTGTCAATTTGTGGAAAAATCACCCTGATTAACTCTTTAGTATTATCCCAGTTTACCTATTTGCTTATGGTCTTGCCTACGCCTAGCGAACAGTTTTTTAAATTATATGAGAAAAAAAATATTCAATTTTATTTGGAACAGCAAGCCAGACAAAATTAAAAGGGCCTATTTATATAATGAATATGAATTTGGAGGACAGAAATTATTAAATATTAAAGCATTAGACCTATCACTAAAAGCTTCAGTCATACAAAAGTTATACTTAAATCCGAACTGGTTCTCAAGCAAATTAGTAAGATTGTCTCACCCAATGTTCAAGAATGGCCTTTTTCCCTTTATTCAGATTACAACCACTCATGTTCAGTTATTTGACAAGGAAATCATCTCCCAAATATCACTATTTCTAAAACGAGCCAGAGAAATTGTAATTATTATATAAAATTCTTGCTACCAATAGACTGTTATTTATATGGGGGATACAATCTTCCCAGCTCTGCAGATTTTGCTGTGAAGAGACAGAATCATTAGATCATTTGTTTTGGTTCTGTCCATTTGAAGCTTGTTTTTGGACACAGGTCCAGGAATGGCTAAAGGATTGCAATATTTACTTGGAGCTAACCTTGCAGATAGCATTACTGGGTGATCTGAAAAGTCATAGTCAATCGATCAATAATATAATAATACTTTTAGCAAAAATGTTTATTTTTAATTCACAATCTGTAGAAGCAATGAGAATAGGAAGGTTCATAACTTTCGTAAAACATCACAGTACAGTTGAAATATATATGGCAAATAGTAATCATATATGGATGGTGTTAAGAGATAGATGGGAGGTGTTGAAAGGAGTTGAAGGATGGGACTAATAACAAATAACAACAAATAATAACAAGATTAATAATGTAAGCATACTGTGTCCATAATAACTATATAGGTTGTCTGTTTTGAGCTTTTGGGAAAGAGCACAGTTAGAAAGATATGGAATATAGCAGCAAACCGGATGGACATCATGAAAATTATCGGAGAGGTTGAGAGTAGAAGAAGTTCAGGAGCAAAAACAAAAAAAATAAACAAACCAGGTCCTGTTCCCCTTTCTATCTTTCCTGTAACAGCTAACAATTTCTAGAGGGGGCCTGTAGACTGGACACGTGATGTGTGTAAAAAGATGAGTTTACAGTTTTCACAGACAAAGGTCACACATTCACACACATTTGGGACTGTATCAACAGTGGATTGATGAAAAAAATACCAGAAGATTGTTCCTTTTAGGCATCTCTGTGCAAGAGATTTGTTATGCGGTACGTTGGCTACCCCACATATGTTTATTAGGTTTTTACCAAATGGACGTCATTGCGTCTGCTTGGCGTATACAGTCCTCAGCTCGAGGGGTGAGTCTGTCAGGACTTCTTAGCTTCGGAGAGCATATCGGTGATACAGGAGTGGGCTATATCCCATAGTGAGATACCGAAACAAATATTTAAAAGAGATCTTATGGTTACTAGCGTGACCCCGGTTCTCTGATAATAGAGTTACGTATCTCATCGCGTGTCCATGCTCGCAAGAGTGCAAGGAAGAAAGATATGCTTGAGAATAAGTCAGAGGGCGGGACCATAGCAACTTTTATAGAGTGGGATCCCCCACTAGTCGCCACACTTCCTGTCTGTCTATGACAGACGTTGTGTGATTGGAGCTTCCAATGATCTTCCTGAGAAATGGATATATCCCATAGTGAGATACCTCACAGAGAACGCAAGTAAGATTCTATTTTATAAAGTTACAAGTTAACCCCTCTTGTGTAATGAGAAATCATCTTTCATTGAGTTTTGATGCGAGACCATCTTCAGAGCAGCAGATTAATATACTATGCAGGCTTTTTTCATTTTCCAGTGTAATTTGCAGATGCCTCGAATCCAAATCAGAGTCAGGCAGGTACAGGACGGCGGGCAGGATCAGGGACAGGCAGAAAGGTCAGAACTGGGAAGACTAGGAAAAGCAAAAACTAGAGCACAGGAAACACACTGGTAGGACTTGACAGGACAAGACGAACTGGCAACAGGCAAACAGAAAACACTGGGGATAATGGGGACAAATGGGAGACACCTGATGGGGGGTGGAGACAAGCACAAGACAGGTGAAACAGATCAGGGCGTGACACAAACAGACATTAATGGAGCACATAGATTATCATATTATCACATTCACATGCATTATTAGAATATTACTTATGATTCTGTATTAATATCATTGATGTAGTGGTAAAAATGGTGGGTAATGAATAAGATAAACAACCAGCGATATAAACAAAACGTATGAATTTGTTTTAACTGTTTTATTTGCATTTTGATTTAATTTTTATGTAGGCCTACAGGGAAGATACAGTAATATTTGAATAAGGCTTTACGCTAAGAAGTGTGTTAATTTAACACTTTTCCGGTTTCTATATGGGTCCACAGACTCCACACTTTCAGTGTTGATTTAACACTCTCAGTGGTCATTATGTTTATTAATTATCATAAGTCAATGTCCCAGGCCATTTGTTGTGTAGATCCATATACAGTGCCTTCAGAAAGTATTCACACTCCTTGACTTTTCCCACATTTTGTTGTTACAGCCTGAATTAAATTTGGATTAAATTGAAATGTGTCACTGATCTATACACAGTACCTGTAATGTGGAAGTGGAATTATGTTTTTAGAAATATTTACAAATGAATTAAAAATGAAAATCTGAAATGTCTTGAGTCAATAAGTATTCAACTCTTTTGTTATGGCAAGCCTAAATAAGTTCAGCACTAAAAATGTACTTAACGAGTAACATAATAATTTGTATGGACTCACTCTGTGTGCAATAATAGTGTTTAACATGATTTTAAAATGACTACCCCATCTCTGTACCCCACACATACAATTATCTTCAAGGTCCCTCAGTCAAGCAGTGAATTTCAAGCACAGATTCAACCACAAAGTCCAGGGAGGTTTTCCAATGGTTCGCAAAGAAGGCCACATATTGGTAGATGGGAAAAAAAAGCAGACATTGAATATCCCTTTGAGTATGGTGAAGTTATTAATTACACTTTGGATGGTGTATCAATACACTCAGTCACTACAAAGATACAGGCGCCCTTCCTAACTCAGTTGCCAGAGAGGAAGGAAACTGCTCAGGGATTTCACCATGAGGCCAATAGGGATTTTAAAACAGTTACAGAGTTTAATGACTGTTATAGGAGATAATGGAAGATGGATCAACAACATTGTAAGTACTTCACAATATTAACATAAATGACAGAGTGAAAAGAAGGAAGCCTGTACAGAATAAACATATTCCAAAAACATGCATCCTGTTTGCAATAAGGCACTAAAGTAATACTGCAAAATAATTGGCAAAGAAATTAACTTTTTGTCCTGATTACAAAGCGTGATGTTTGGGGTAAATCCAACACAACAAATCACTGAGTACCACTCTTCATATTTTCAAACATGGAGGTGGCTGCATCATGTTATGGGTATGCTTGTCATCGGTAAGGACTATGGAGTTTTTTGTAGGTTAAAAAGAAACAGAATAGAACTAAGCACAGGCAGAATCCTAGAGGAAAACTTGGTTCAGCCTACTTTCCAACATACACTGGTAGACAAATTCACCTTTCAGCAGGACAATTACCTAAAACACATGGCCAAAATATACACTGGAGTTGCTTACCAAGATGACATTGAATGTTCCTGAGTGGCCTAGTTACAGTTTTGACTCCAGGTGAGCAAAGCTCTTAGGGACTTACCCAGAAAGACTCACAGCTGTAATCACTGCCAAAGGTGATTCTAACATGTATTGACTCAGGGGGTTGAATACTAATCTAATCAAGATATATTAGTGTTTTATTTTCCATTAATTGTTTTAAACATTTAGAATTTTTCTTCCACTTTGACATTACAGAGTATTTTGTGTAGATCGTTGACAAAAAATGACAATTAAATCAATTTTATTCCCACTTTGTAACACAACAAAATGTGGACAAATTCAAGGTGTGTGAATACTCTGAAGGCACTGTGGGCCATGTCGAGATGTTCATATTGAAACATATCTTATTTTTTTAAAGTTCTGAACTTGATTGAAAAGATTAGTACAGATTTTCACAGGGGGACGCCACATGGGTCCTCGACCCCAAATTTGGGATCAACTGTACTAACCTCTCTCTCTGTCTCCTCTGCTTCCTACTGCATGCATTGCAGCCTGCCTCAGCCTCACCAGTGAGCTCCACATTACTGTCTGTCCCAGTAGCCTACTCTCTGTAAAGCAAAGTTATTATGAAAACTTAGCAACCTATTTTTTGCTCCTGCTGAGGTAGGCTCTGTTTAACGTTAGCTTCTTACTTCATCCCTCTAGCTGGCTAAGTAATACTAGCCAGAGCCTTTCAACGTTACTGCCGGCAGCTAGCCACTTGACTGACTGACATATCTATAAGCGTTGTGCACTCATTCTCCAAGTCAGTTTTTGTTTGTTTGGGGAATGTCTGTATACACGACAGGAGTCGCAGGACAGTTTTAAAATTGCCTTTTGTCCGGCATCTCGCAACCACACTGTCAGCAGCGTCTCTCTTTAGCCTTTTTCTCTATTGACTCCGAGTTGGGGTAGTTCGTTTCACGTCTCAGGCCATCAGCCTGTGCCGTGAGAGGGCGGAGTTAGCCGTTCGAGAGAGTGGTGAATGTGCTGCTAAAAGGCAAATCTGTGCGGCAAATCCGGAGGACGCAAGTGAACATAACGAATCACTGTTCATGGCTCCACTTGTTTGCAAAGATGCAGGCGCTATTAGAACTCAGGTCAGATTAAGAATATAAGAGTACTGAACTTTGATCAATGCTGGAGCAATATTTAGATGTATTTAATTTTCTTATTGTGTACAAAATACATATTTAAATTATTTATACATTTGTTCTAATTAGAATAAATTACAGAGTTCTGTGTCCTAATATGTAGTTACGGCCATGGTGAGATGTACAGTGCCTTCGGAAAGTATTCAGACCCCTTGACTTTTTCCACATTTGTGACCGACCGCCTTGATTCGGTCTTTTGTAGCAAATTTGAAATTATGTTTTTTACATTGGATAAAAGCGGAGAGCTACAAAATGGTATATCATACACTGCATTTTAGGGAACAATGGGAAAGTAATTCTGCTTTGAAAGTTGATAAACTTGTAATCTCACTTTTGAGAAAATGGCCTTTGAATGTTTTGGTACCTACTGTAGAGCACTTCTTTGTCTACACCCATTCAGCATCGTTCACACCCTTTCAAGCTTTAGCCCCACCCATCTCGTTTTGCTCTCGGAGCATTCAGAGCGCACACTTGATGCTCTTGCGGATGAGTAGGGTTAATCCAAGCGTTCTGACCTCACAAAGGCAGTTGTCACGATCGTCGTAAAGGAGAGTAGACCAAGGCGCAGCGTGTGAAATGAACATGACTTTATTATATTAAAGTATCTAAATAACAAACAAAACACGACTCGTGAAGTCCACGGTTACACTGACCGCATAAGGAACAAAAACCCACAAACACAAGGTGAAGACACACAGTTTAAATATGGCTCCCAATCAGAGATAACGAGCCGACAGCTGACACTCGTTACCTCCGATTGGGAGTCACTCAATACAAACATAGACATCGACAACCTAGACACCCAACATAGAACATGAACACATAGAATGCACACACCCTGGCTCAACATAATGAGTCCCAGAGCCAGGGTGTGACAGTACCCCCCCCTAAAGGCGCGGACTGCGACCGCGCCTCAAAAAACCCAAACAGGGGAGGGCTGGGCGGGCATACCTCCTCGGTGGCGGTTCTGGCTCCGGCCTTGACCACCACCCTACAATACACCCCCCAATGCGCCCCTGGTCCAGTCTGTCGACTCGCACCCCTGGCCTGGTGCGTGGAGGAGGAGCACGGCCTTACCAGGCTGACGACGCGCACCCCTGGCCTGGTGCGTGGAGGAGGAATGGGCCTTACCAGGCTGACGACTCGCACCCCTGGCTTGGTGCGTGGACGAGACGGGCCGGACCGGGCTGGCGACGCGCACCGTAGGTTTGGTGCGAGTGGCAGGAACAGGCCGGGTCGGGCTGGCGGCGCGCACCGTAGACTTGGTGCGGGTGGCAGGAACAGGCCGGACCGGGCTGGCGACGCCGCACCGTAGGTTTGGTGCGGCAGTGGCAGGAACAGGCCGGGTCGGGCTGGCGACGCGCACCGTAGACTTGGTGCGGGTGGCAGGAACAGGCCGGACCGGGCTGGCGCAGCGCACCGTAGGTTTGGTGCGGGTGGCAGGAACAGGCCGGACCGGGCTGGCGACGCGCACCGTAGGTTTGGTGCGAGTGGCAGGAACAGGCCGGGTCGGGCTGGCGACGCGCACCGTAGACTTGGTGCGGGTGGCAGGAACAGGCCGGACCGGGCTGGCGACGCACATCGTAGGCTTGCTGCGTGGAGCAGGGACAGGCCGGACCGGGCTGGCGACGCGCACCGTAGGTTTGGTGCGGGTGGCAGGAACAGGCCGGACCGGGCTGGCGACGCGCACCGTAGACTTGGTGCGGGTGGCAGGAACAGGCCGGACCGGGCTGGCGACGCGCACCGTAGGTTTGGTGCGGGTGGCAGGAACAGGCCGAACCGGGCTGTGGAGACGGATAGGAGGCCTGGAGTGAACAGCGGCCACCACCCGTCCTGGCTGAATGCCTACCCTCACACACTCTGTGTGAGGCATCCGCACAGGACGTACAGGGCGGTGTACCCCTGGCCTGGTGGCCTCCTGGATTCGCCCCATCTTTGCCTCCGTCAGCCCCGTCGTCCATGCCGTGTGCCCCCCTAAAAATTTCTTGGGGTTGCCTCTCGACCCTCGACGCTGCTCCCACGTCCAGGTTGCCTGTTCCTGGACACGCTGCTTGGTCCTGGTATGGTGGGTTTTTCTGTCACGGCCGTCTACGGAAGGAGTGGACCAAAGCTGTCACGGTTAACTAAGCCAGAACCCAGAAGCAGACCAGGACAAGGTACGTTGAGACAAAGGTGAGTGTTTATTAATAGATTCCGAGTGAGGCTGAATAATCCAGGGAACAGAGCGGGTGGCGTGGATGGGTTGTTGAGGGTGCAGTGGTTGGTCCGGTACTGGCTCGGCAGCCGCCGACCATCAGGCAGAGGTTGGGTGAAGGTTCCGGGTGAGTGACTGCAGACAGAACAAAACGGAGGTCAGTACACAGCAAGTCAAAAAGGTGCAAAACAACAAAACTAACACTAATGGCTCAGAGACTGATACGCTGACAAACATACTGTTCATGGCTAACCGATCCGGCAGGAACTGGATGTTGGGCCAGAGCCTAAGAAGGGTGATGATCAGGACCAGGTGTGCAGATTGCTGATGGGATGCAGGTGCGGAAAACAAGAGCGCTCCCCGGAGCGTTCCCAGGACCCTCGGGAAACTGGAGATACGAACAGGAACACTAGTCACCAGACAGGACCCGACTCAGACAGCCGGGATCGTCACAGTACCCCCTCCGACGAACGCCACCGGGGCGGACTCCCCGGAGCGCCAGGATGGAGGCGGTGAAGTCACTGATGAGGTCCGCATCTAGGACCTGTCGCCGCGGAATCCAACTCCTCTCTTCAGGGCCATACCCCTCCCAGTCCACGAGATACTGGAAACCCCGGCCCCGCCGTCTGGAATCCATGATGCGACGCACCGTGTAGGCAGGACCACCTCCGATCATCCGAGGAGGAGGAGGAGGAGGCGGAGGAGGCAACAGAGGACTGAGGAAGACAGGCTTGAGGCAGGAGACATGAAAGGTGGGATGGACTCTGGCGTCCTCGGTAGTTTTGAGTCGAACTGCCACTGGATTGATCACCTTCTCCACCACAAACGGACCAATGAACTTCGGTAACAACTTCCTAGACTCAGTCCGTAACGGAAGATCCCGTGTGGCCAACCAAACCCTATCTCCGATGGTATAGGTGGGAGCGGGGATCCGGCGACGATTCGCCTGGAGCTGATACCGGTCCGAAACTCTAAGGAGTGCCTTTCTGGCCCGATGCCAGGTCCGGTGGCAACGACGAATATGGGCCTGCACAGAAGGCACTGAGAGCTCCTTCTCCTGAGAAGGAAACAGGGGAGGTTGGTAGCCATACAGGCACTGGAAGGGAGACATCCCAGTGGCAGATGTAGGAAGAGTATTGTGGGCATACTCAACCCAAGGCAACTGAGAGACCCAGGAGGTGGGGTTGGAAGAGACCAGACAGCGTACCGTTGATTCCATCTTCTGGTTGGCTCTCTCCGCCTGACCATTGGATTGGGGGTGAAAACCAGATGTGAGACTGACAGTAGCTCCAATGACCAAACAGAAGGACTTCCAGACAGCAGAGGTAAACTGAGGGCCACGGTCGGAAACGATATCACTGGGCAAACCGTGGACCCTGAAAACCTCCCTAACCAGGATCTCGGACGTCTCCGAGGCAGAGGGAAGCTTGGCAATTGGCACAAAGTGGGGCGAACTTGCTGAATCTGTCCACGATAGTCAGAACGACCGTGCCCCCCTCAGAAGCGGGCAACCCCGTGACGAAGTCCAGGGCCAGATGCGACCATGGTCGCCGGGGAATAGGAAGGGGGGTGAAGTAGTCCAGAGCTGGGCCGATTGGTACTCTTATTCTGCGCACACACTGGACAGGCAGCAACAAAACCCCGAGTATCCTCGGCCATGGCAGGCCACCAAAAAAGCGTCTGCGAAGAAACGCCATTGTCCGAGCCACGGGTGACAAGCCATCTTGCTGGCGTGGGACCATTTGAGGACAGCAGGACGAACCCGACTCAGGCACAAACAACCGACCGGGTGGACCGTTACCGGGACCGGGCTGAGTCGAAGGGCCGCCAGCACCTCCTCCTCAATCTTCCACATAACTGCTCCCACGACGCAGTTCCGGGGGAGAATTGTCTCGGTCTTGGACCCACTCTCCTCCGTCTTGGAGAACATCCGGGACAAGGCGTCCGCCTTGCCGTTCTTAGATCCAGGTCGGAACGTCAGGAAAAACTTGAATCGTCCGAAAACAACGCCCACCTGGCCTGAGACGGGAGTTGAGACGTTTAGCCGATTGCACGTAGGCAAGATTCTTGTGGTCAGTCCAGACAATAAACGGTTGCTCCGCCTCCAACCAGTGGCGCCACTCCTCCAAGGCAAGTTTCACCGCGAGAAGCTCCCGGTTACCCACATCGTAATTCCTCTCCGCAGGCGAAAGGCGACGAGAGTAGTAGGCGCAGGGATGGAGTTTACTGTCCGTGGAGCATCGCTGCGACAGGATGGCGCCAACTCCCACATCAGACGCGTCCACTTCAACGACGAACTGACGGGCCGTGTCCGGTTGAGAGAGAATCGGTGCGTTGGTGAATCGCCTCTTCAAATCCAGAAACGCTACGATCCGCCTCGGATTCCACTTGAAGGTCCTGATACTGGAAGTCAAGGCAGTTAATGGAGCGGCCACACGGCTGTAATCCCGGATGAATCTGCGGTAGAAATTAGCAAACCCCAAAAATCTCTGGAGCTGCAATCTCGTATCGGGCTGGGCCCATTCCAGAACCGCTCTAACCTTCTCCTGGTCCATCCTAATCTCTCCCCCTGGAGATGATGTACCCGAGAAAGGATGTCGTGTGGGCGTGAAACTCGCACTTCTCGGCCTTCACGAACAGGCGATTCTCCAACAACCGCTGCAGAACCTGCCGGACATGCTGGACGTGGTCGGAAGGTTCCCTTCGAGAAGATCAGAATGTCATCCAGGTAAACAAACACAAAGAGACCGATCATATCTCTCAGGACGTCGTTCACCATACTCTGGAATACCGCTGGAGCATTGGTCAGTCCAAACGGCATCACCTGATACTGAGTGACCCATCGGTGTATTGAAACCCGTCAACTACTCGTCCCTTCTCTGATCCGGACCAGGTGATACGCATTGCGTAGGTCTAGCTTGGTGAATACCGTAGCACCCTGTAAGGAGTCGAAGGCAGCACTCATCAAGGGCAGGGGGATACTTGTTCTTGACCGTGATGTCATTCAACCCCCGATAATCAATACACGGTCGAAGAGAGCCATCCTTCTTACCCACAAAGAAGAATCCAGCCCCCCAGGGGTGATGACGAGGGACGAACGAGACCAGCAGCTAGGGACTCCTTGATGTAGGTCTCCAACGCCTCACTTCAGGTCGGGAGATACTGTATAACCTTCCCCTTGGGGTAGACAGCTCCAGGAACCAGGTTGATGGCACAATCATATGGTCGGTGGGGAGGGAGTGACAGAGCCTTCTGCTTACTGAAAACTTCCCCCCAAATCGTGATATGTCTCGGGAACCAGGGACAAATCTAGGGGGTTTAGCCTCAATCACCTGACTGGGAACCGAATGGGGGCAGGCAGTCTTGAGACAGTTAGCATGACAATCAAGGCTCCAACTCGTTACCTGCCCGTCACCCAATCGAACGTGGGATTGTGTTCCTTCAGCCAGGGGTATCCAAGGACCAGAGGAACATGGGAAGACGGCAGAATGAAGAATGAAATCATCTCAGAATGATTCCCGACAACCGCATCTTAACGTTCAGTCCGCTCATCGTGATACGTGCCAGACTACTGCCGTTCAGAGTGGTCGCTTCAATGGCTTCCGGCAATTGCTGCCTTGGAAAGCCCCAGCTGTTCCACCAACTTTCGGCATCAAGAAAGCTTCCACCGGCACCTGAATCGATAAAAGCGTTAAGCGCTAAGCTCTGATTCCTGTTCACAAGGGTAGCCGGAAACGGGTCTGACAGAGGTACTGAGAGGTTGAAACTGGCTCGCTAAAAGTCCTCCCAACTTTAGCGAGCCGGGCAGTTTGACGACCGCCGGGAACAAGTGGAGATGTAATGTCCCGAGCTACACAGTAGAGGCAGCAGTTGGTCTTACGTCTATGTTGACGCTCCTCCTTGGTTAACCCGTGCTCGCCCCACTTGCATGGGTTCAGAATCGGGAGAGAGGACCTCTCCACTAATCCATTGTGGTGGAGAATGATCGACGTTCTGGTCCACCACCCGACCCGACTGGGAACTGAGAAGCTGATCGATTGGACGGACCCCATTGCTTCTCCCTCCCTTCGCTCTCGGACTCGATTATCACCCGAATAGACAAAGCTACCAAGCTGTCCAGGTCACTAGGCTCCGGATAGGAGATCAACTCATCCTTGAGCTGCTCCGACAGACCCTGGTAAAGGCCGCTTGCAGAGACTCCTCGTTCCACCCACTCTCCACAGCCAACGTCTTGAACTCCCGATCACGAAGTCGGCCACGCTGCGAGTTCCTTGGCGGCGAAAACAGGCGCCTAGCTGCGTCCCTCCCTGGACGGAATGGTCGAAGAGCTTCCTCATCTCGGCCGTGAACCCCTGGTATGAAGCCATGCAGGGATCCTGTCGTTCCCAAACGGCTGAAGCCCACTCCAGCGCTCGACCACGCAGCGACTCAATCACAAAGGCTATCCTAGCCTTGTCTGTGGCATAAGAGTAGGGCTGTAGATCGAACACTAGTCCACACTGCATAAGGAAGGAACGGCATCTTCCCAGCTCCCCTCATACTTATCCTGGCGTCGGAACCTTGGGCTCACGGATGGACACAGCTTCAGAAGCGGCAGGCGAGATGGGTGAAACCGGTAGTGGATCCTCCACCGGACACTTGCGTTGGTTCTGGACCTCCGTCAGACCGGTAGAAAGGTTCCGAACTGACAACGCGATCTCCTGTAGTACCGTGCTATGATGTCCCAACATCTTCTCCTGATGGGAAATGGCATGGCGAACAGAGTCCAGGTCCGCTGGGTTCATTACTGGCCGGATCGTTCTGTCACGGTTAACTAAGCCAGAACCCAGAAGCAGACCAGGACAAGGTACGTTGAGACAAAGGTGAGTGTTTATTAATAGATTCCGAGTGAGGCTGAATAATCCAGGGAACAGAGCGGGTGGCGTGGATGGGTTGTTGAGGTGCAGTGGTTGGTCCGGTACTGGCTCGGCAGCCGCCGACCATCAGGCAGAGGTTGGGTGAAGGTTCGGGTGAGTGACTGCAGACAGAACAAAACGGAGGTCAGTACACAGCAAGTCAAAAAGGTGCAAAAACAACAAAACTAACACTAATGGCTCAGAGACTGATACGCTGACAAACATACTGTTCATGGCTAACGATCCGGCAGGAACTGGATGTTGGGCCAGAGCCTAAGAAGGGTGATGATCAGGACCAGGTGTGCAGATTGCTGATGGGATGCAGGTGCGGAAAACAAGAGCGCTCCCCGGAGCGTTCCCGAACCCTCGGGAAACTGGAGATACGAACAGGAACACTAGTCACCAGACAGGACCCGACTCAGACAGCCGGGATCGTCACAAAAGCGCAGCGTTTGTGAAATTAACATGACTTTATTATATTAAAGTATCTAAATAACAAACAAAACACGACTCGTGAAGTCCACGGTTACACTGACCGCATAAGGAACAAAAACCCACAAACACAAGGTGAAGACACACAGTTTAAATATGGCTCCCAATCAGAGATAACGAGCCGACAGCTGACACTCGTTACCTCCGATTGGGAGTCACTCAATACAAACATAGACATCGACAACCTAGACACCCAACATAGAACATGAACACATAGAATGCACACACCCTGGCTCAACATAATGAGTCCCAGAGCCAGGGTGTGACAGCAGTCAAGCATCCAAGCTAACTGGCTAACATTGGCTAGCTTGCTTGCTACTTCCAGACACAAATTGGGATTATGGTTCATTGTTTACCTCTGGATAACATGAAAACAGCCTAACCAGCTCTGCTATGGCGAGTAAAATGGTCAGTGCGGTGTTCTCTCATTTAATGAGAGAAACACCCCACTGACCATTTTACACAAATGAGAGAACACCCCAATGACCATTTTACTTGCCCTAGCAGAGCTGGTTAGGCTGTTTTCATGTAATCCAGAGAGTTGGTGACTGTAACTGTGCTGCTGGCAACAATTTAATTACGCTTTTTTGCCGACGTTTACTGACACTGGCCATATTCAAGGGGTGTTGTGCGTTCGTAAATTCATCAGTTATTCTGCGCTCTGGCATACTCAGACTAAATTTACAAACGCACCCGAAATGATTACTTGCATACTGGAGTCTTTTGTTAAGACATGTAGCTAGCTAGCTAGGTAAACAATTAACCATAATCCCAACTCATGACGTTACTACCCTGCATGAATCTGCAGGTAGCTAACCAACCAGGTTCAATGTTAGCAAGCAAATGACTCTGAGATACGAATAATAAGATCATACACGTAACGTTAGCTAGCGAGCCAGCCAGCTATCATTAGCTAGCTAGCTAACAGCACACTTTAACTTGAAATGAAACCACTGCTGTCAAAATTAGAAAGGTGTAATATCTGAAAATGTAGTTAGCTAGACTATTTTACCCATATACATTATGCATGATGGACATGTCTCCTTGTCACGGATGCCCATGGTTGCCCTTAGTTTGAAGATGTAATCCGGATACAGATGTTTTCTCCATCTCTTTAGCTATCATACTCTAATTCCACTGATTTCAAAACTCGATCCTCCAGAAAGTGGAGAGCAACACTATATATATAAAAAAAGCAGCGTTGGACAGGATTACCTACACATACTGACGAGATCAAATAGACAGAAGCGTGCTACAGTGAGGGAAAAAAGTATTTGATCCCCTGCTGATTTTGTACGTTTGGCAACTGACAAAGACATGATCAGTCTATAATTTTAATGGTAGGTTTATTTGAACATTGAGAGACAGAATAAAAACAAAAAAATCCAGAAAAACGCATGTCAAAAATTTTATAAATTGATTTTCATTTTAATGAGGGAAATAAGTATTTGACACCTCTGCAAAACATGACTTAGTACTTGGTGGCAAAACCCTTGTTGGCAATCACAGAGGTCAGACGTTTCCTGTAGTTGGCCACCAGGTTTGCACACATCTCAGGAGGGATTTTGTCCCACTCCTCTTTGCAGATCTTCTCCAAGTCATTAAGGTTTCGAGCCTGACGTTTGGCAACTCGAACATTCAGCTCCCTCCACAGATTTTCTATGGGATTGAGGTCTGGAGACTGGCTAGGCCACTCCAGGACCTTAATGTGCTTCTTCTTGAGCCACTCCTTTGTTGCCTTGGCCGTGTGTTTTGGGTCATTGTCATGCTGGAATACCCATCCACGACCCATTTTCAATGCCCTGGCTGAGGGAAGGAGGTTCTCACCCAAGATTTGACGGTACATGGCCCCGTCCATCGTGCCTTTGATGCGGTGAAGTTGTCCTGTCCCCTTAGCAGAAAAACACCCCCAAAGCATAATGTTTCCACCTCCATGTTTGACGGTGGGTATGGTGTTCTTGGGGTCATAGGCAGCATTCCTCCTCCTCCAAACACGGCGAGTTGAGTTGATGCCAAAGAGCTCGATTTTGGTCTCATCTGACCACAACACTTTCACCCAGTTCTCCTCTGAATCATTCAGATGTTCATTGGCAAACTTCAGACGGGCCTGTATATGTGCTTTCTTGAGCAGGGGGACCTTGCGGGCGCTGCAGGGTCAAATACTTATTTCCCTCATTAAAATACAAATCAATTTATAACATTTGTGACATGCGTTTTTCTGGATTATTTTGTTGTTATTCTGTCTCTCACTGTTCAAATAAACCTACCATTAAAATTATAGACTGCTCATTTCTTTTTTCAGTGGGCAAATGTACAAATCAGCAGGGGGTCAAATACTTTTTTTCCCTCACTGTATATGGTAGACCAATCCTTTCTCCTCTCTCGGCATGTCCAGCCCACTCATTATCTCGGCCAATCATGGCTAGTGGGAAGGTTGCTGTCTTTTTCTGTGGCTTACCCAACTTGGCTCGTAATTAAAAAAAAATATTCGTATTTACAGATGGCATACAAGTTTGTTATTAAGGCACATGAAAGTTGACATGTTCTAGAAGCCCTTTCTGCCAAAAAATGCATTTTGATAAAAAAACAACGTTTACGTTCAAATGGCTCTGCTCTGAAGTAGTGACCCGCGACATAGAGTCACATTTTGTTACGTTACAGCCTTATTCTAAAATGGATTAAATAAATAAAAAACCTCAGCGATTTACACACAATACTCCATAATGACAAAGCGAAAACAGGTTTTTAGAAATGTTTCCAAATGTATGAAACATAAAAAACAGAAATACCTTATTCACATAATTATTCAGCGCCTTTGCTTTGAGACTCGAAATTGAGCTCAGGCGCATCCTTTTTCCATGATCATCATTGAGATGTTTCTACAACTTGATTGGAGTCTGGGGAAGGGTACAAAAAAATGTCTGCAGCATTGAAGGTCCCCAAGAACACAGTGGTCTCCATCATTCTTAAATGGAAGATGTTTGGAACCACCAAGACTCCTCCTAGAGTTGGCAGTCCGGCCAAATTGAGCAATCGGGGGAGAAGGGTCTTGGTCAGGGAGGTGACCAAGAACCCGATGGTCACTCTGACAGAGCTCTAGAGTTCCTCTGTGGAGACAGAAGAAACTTCCAGAAGGACAACCATATCTGCAGCACTCCACCAATCAGGCCTTTATGGTAGAGTGGCCAGACGGAAGCCACTCCTCAGTGAAAGGCACATGACAGCCCGCTTGGAGTTTGCCAAAAGGCACCTAAAGGACTCTCAGACCATGAGAAACAAGATTCTCTGGCCTGAATGCCAATCGTTGCGTCTGTAGGAAACCTGGCACCATCCCTACGGTGAAGCATGGTGGTGGCAGTATCGAGGCAAAGATAAACGGAGCAAGTACAGAGAGATCCTTGATGAAAACCTGCTCCAGAGCGGTCAGGACCTCAGACTGGGGCGAAGGTTACCATCCAACAGGACAATGACCCTAAGCACATAGCCAAGACAACGCAGGAGTGGCTTCGGGACAAGTCTCTGAATGTCCTTGAGTGTCCCAGCCAGAGCCCGGACTGGAACCCGATCAAACATCTCTGGAGAGACCTGAAAATAGCTGTGCATCAATGCTCTCCATTGATGAGAAAAAATAACAATTTTAATCAATTTTAAATAAGGCTGTAACATAACAAAATGTTGAAAAATTCAAGGGGTCTGAATACTTTCCGAAGGCACTGTATGTATTGTGAGATGTTGTATTCCTTTGTGAGATGTAATCATTTACACAAGGACTGTGTGAAAAAGTCAGGGACAGTCATATTGAATAGATCACAAATGTGGGAGTCTTATGTATTGTCTGCCTTATTCTTAAATGTACACCTACTCAGTCCAAGTACGAATACTTGGGAATTGACAGTCAACAACATGACTGTGTTGGTGTTTTTCTCCTCTTGTCCAGGACTGGAGAAGGTGGGTCGTGACTCAACCTATGAACAGGAGGGGAAGGTACAGTTTGTGATGGACGCGGTTTATGCCATGGCCCAAGCCCTACACCGCATGCACCGTGAGCTCTGCTCAGGGTACCCAGGCCTGTGCCCACGCATGGCCAACATAGACGGCAAGGAACTACTGATCTTCATCCGGGCGGTAAACTTCAATGGTAAGGACTCTTTTCAACATCATCATCATCATCATCATCATCATCATCATACCTCCCCAGCCTTTTGTATGCCATACACTTGTTCAACTATTTCATTTTACTTTTTCAACTTTAACGTTTTCATTCTTCCTCATCACACTATGATTATTATGTAACTCTCCCCACATTTCCATTGTTGTCATTCTCCTTTGATTTCAGTTCATCGTTGTTATACAGTACCTCCATAATCTATTATTCGATATGACTGCAATTCCTCTTCCTTAAGCACCTATTCATGAATTCATCTCTTAGCCCTGACCTCTTAATTTCTGTAATAACATGCACTTTCCTCCTCTGCTCTTCTCTCTCCTTGCCCTCCCCCTTACTCCTCCTTTCCTCCCCCTTACTTCTCTTTTTCTGGCCATCACTCTTTTAACCCACCTTCCGATCAGTCCATCTTTTTCTACCCCTTTCATCCTCCTCTTCTTCACCCCTTCCTCTCCATACATTATCTTCTATTACTGACCAATCCCTTTACTTTCTCCTCTCATCTTTGGTTATTGTGTATAGATTCATGAGGGATACTAAAAATAGTTTTTTTTTAGAATAAGGCTGTAATGTAACAAAATGTGAAAAACTGAAGGGGTCTGAATACTTTCCGAATGCACAGTGTCTATAAATTCCAGTCATACTTTATCAAAAGCCTTTTCAAAGTCAGCAATGAATACCAGGCCTGGTTTCCCAGATTTTTCATATTGTTCTGTTGTTTCCAGTACTTGTCTTATATTATCTCCAAAGTATCGTCCATTTAAAAAACCTGTCTGATTAGGATGAATAATATCTGACAATACCTCTTTAATTCTATGCCCTATGCATTTTGCTAGAATTTTTGCATCACAACACTGAAGTGTAAGGGGCCTCCAATTCTTTTAATGGACTGGATCTTTATATTTACCACTTGGCTCCTGTTTCAGTAATAATGAAATCAGACCTTCTTGTTGAGTATCTGATAATCTACCATTTTATAGGAGTGGTTAAAACATGCTAATAACGGTCCTCTGAGTACATCAAAAAAGGTTTGGTATACCTCAACTGGTATGCCATCCAGCCCTGTAGTTTTCCTGGACTTAAATGCTTTAATTGCGTCAAGAAGTTCATCCTCTGTAATTTGGCCTTCACATGAGTCTTTCTGTACAGCTGTTAATTTTACATTAGTAATAGAAACAATATCCTTACAATTAACTTTGGTTAGTGGAGATGGAGGAGACTGAAACGAAAACATATGCTGAAAGTACTTTGTTCCTCTTTCAAAATATCATTTGGTGACTGTCATTTCTAAGACGTTTCAGTAAATTATTTTTGGTAACATTTCTATGTTAAAGATAAAAATAAAAAAATGGTGCATTTTTCCCCATATTCCATCCAGCTCACTTTATTTTTATATTATAAACTGGGTGGTTCAAACCCTGAATGCTGATTGGCTGATAGCCGTGGTATATGTTGGTAACCTGTTTATAATAGCAAAAAGGCACCTCAGGGGTTTGTGATACCTTGGGGTAAAAAAGTATTTAGTCAGCCACCAATTGTGCAAGTTCTCCAAATTAAAAAGATGAGAGAGGCCTGTAATTTTCATCATAGGTACACGTCAACTGTGACAGACAAAATGAGAAATAAAAAAATCCAGAAAATCACATTGTAGGATTTTTTATGAATTTATTTGCAAATTATGGTGGAAAATAAGTATTTGGTCAATAACAAAAGTTCCTCAATACTTTGTTATATACCCTTTGTTGGCAATGACACAGGTCAAACATTTTCTGTAAGTCTTCACAAGGTTGTCACACACTGTTGCTGGTATTTTGGCCCATTCCTCCATGCAGATCTCCTCTAGAGCAGTGATGTTTTGGGGCTGTCGCTGGGCAACACGGACTTTCAACTCCCTCCAAAGATTTTCTATGGGGTTGAGATCTGGAGACTGGCTAGGCTACTCCAGGACCTTGAAATGCTTCTTACAAAGCCACTCCTTCGTTGCCCGTGCGGTGTGTTTGGGATCATTGTCATGCTGAAAGACCCAGCCACGTTTCATCTTCAATGCCCTTGCTGATGGAAGGAGGTTTTCACTCAAAATCTCACGATACATGGCCCCATTCATTCTTTCCTTTACACGGATCAGTCGTCCTGGTCCCTTTGCAGAAAAACAGCCCCAAAGCATGATGTTTCCACCCCCATGCTTCACAGTAGGTATGGTGTTCTTTGGATGCAACTCAGCATTCTTTGTCCTCCAAACACGACGAGTTGAGTTTTTACCAAAAAGTTATATTTTGGTTTCATCTGACCATATGACATTCTCCCAATCCTCTTCTGGATCATCCAAATGCACTCTAGCAAACTTCAGACGGGTCTGGACATGTACTGGCTTAAGCAGGGGGACACGTCTGACACTGCAGGATTTGAGTCCCTGGCGGCGTAGTGTGTTACTGATGGTAGGCTTTGTTACTTTGGTCCCAGCTCTCTGCAGGTCATTCACTAGGTCCCCCGTGTGGTTCTGGGATTTTTGCTCACCGTTCTTGTGATCATTTTGACTCCCACGGGGTGAGATCTTGCGTGGAGCCCCAGATCGAGGGAGATTATCAGTGGTCTTGTATGTCTTCCATTTCCTAATAATTGCTCCCACAGTTGATTTCTTGAAACCAAGCTGCTTACCTATTGCAGATTCAGTCTTCCCAGCCTGGTGCAGGTCTACAATTTTGTTTCTGGTGTCCTTTGACAGCTCTTTGGTCTTGGCCATAGTGCAGTTTGGAGTGTGACTGTTTGAGGTTGTGGACAGGTGTCTTTTATATTGATAACAAGTTCAAACAGGTGCCATTAATACAGGTAACGAGTGGAGGACAGAGGAGCCTCTTAAAGAAGAAGTTACAGGTCTGTGAGAGCCAGAAATCTTGATTGTTTGTAGGTGACCAAATACTTATTTTCCACCATAATTTGCAAATAAATTAATTAAAAATCCTACAATGTGATTTTCTGGATTTATTTTCCTCAATTTGTCTGTCATAGTTGACGTGTACCTATGATGAAAATGACAGGCCTCTCTCATCTTTTTAAGTGGGAGAACTTGCACAATTGGTGGCTGACTAAATACTTTTTCCCCCCACTGTATATGGCCAATATATCACGGCTAAGAGCTGTGTCCAGGCACGACGCAACGCTTGATCTTTCTTGAATAAGTTAGTTTTTCCTCTAACGTATTCTGTGCCTCTATGGTACAGTTTTTATTTGTATCTTTCTGGACTGTTAGTCCCTCTATTTCCTTTGTTAATATTAATTATTTTGACCCAAATTGCTGAAGATGATTATTGAATTGCATGGCCTCTAAAGGCACATTTATGTCCCATATATTAAGGAGATCTGCTGTACCTATATTATGTCGGGGAAAAGTCAGTTATGAATTATTATGTCCTGGTTAAAAACAAGTTGTCATCCAATAGGCTTTGGTTAAATTTCTAATATCCTCGCCCATGTGGAAATTCTGTAAGAGTAATGTATAAGCCAATTATTTGATGGTTTCACCGCTTTCTGTCCCCTATCAACACTTTCTTAACTTTTGGTGCCAGCGAGAATGACATAACAAAGTAGTCAAGACGATTAGATTGATTGAGCTTCCGCATGTATATCTCACTAGGTAAGGATATTTAAGCCTCCATATATCCACTAGATCTAATATATGATGATATTCGTGATTTCCTTAAGTGCATAAGGGTGATAGTTTGTAGTGTGATTTCCTTTACGGTCCATTGAGGTATTTAAAACGGTATTATAATCTCCCACCATAATAATAGAGTTTGTAGGCTTGATAAATTATTATATATTTTTTCAAAGTAGTGTGGATCATCATTATTTGGACCGTATAGATTAATGAATGAGTTTCCTGTAAACAATAAATATTCTACTAAACAAAAATATAAACGCAACATGTAAAGTCTTGGTTTCATGAGCTGAAATAAAAGATCCCTGAAATGTTCCATATGCACAAAAAGCTTATTTCTCTCAAATGTTCTGCCCATGTTTACATCCATGTTATTCAGCATTTCTTATTTGCCAAGATAATCCATCCACCTGACAGATGTGGCATATCAAGAAGCTGATAAAACAGCATGATCATTACACAGGTACACCTTACGTTGGGGACCATAAAAGGCCACTCTAAAATGTGCAGTTTTGTCACACAACACAATGCTACAGATGTCTCAAATTTTGAGGGAGCATGCAATTGGCATGCTGACTGCAGGAATGTCCACCAGAGCTGTTGCCAGAGAATGTAATGTTCCTTTCTCTACCATAAGCCGCATCCAACGCTGTTTTAGAGAATTTGGCAGTACGTCCAACTGGCCTCACAACCGCAGACCACGTATAACCACACCAGCCTAGGACCTCCACATCCGGCTTCTTCACCTGAGGGATCATCTGAGACCAGCCACCCGGACAGCTGATGAAACTGGGTATTTCTGTCTGTAATAAAGCCCTTTTGTGAGGAAAAACTCATTCTGATTGGCTGGGCCTGGCTCCCCAGTGTGTGGGACTGTCTCCCAAGTGGGTGGGCCTATGCCCTCCCAGGCCCACCCATGGCTGCGCCCCTGCCCAGTCATGTGAAATCCATAGATTAGGGCCTAATTCATTTATTTCAATTGACTGATTTCCTTGTATTAACTGTATTTTTGTTCTGTATACTGTACAGTCATGGTCAAAAGTTTTGAGAATGACACAAGTATTGGTCTTCACAAAGTTTGCTACTTCAGTGTTTTAAGATATTTTTGTCAGATGTTACTATGGTATACTGAAGTATAATTACAAGCATTCCATAAGTGTCAAAGGCTTTTTTTGACAATTACATTAAGTTTATGCAAAGAGTCAATATTGCAGTGTTGACCCTTCTTTTTCAAGACCTCTGCAATCCGCCCTGGCATGTTGTCAATTAACTTCTGGGCCACATCCTGACTGATGGCAGCCCATTCAATGCTTGGAGTTTGTCAGAATTTGTGGGTTTTTGTTTGTCCACCCGCCTCTTGAGGATCGACCACAAGTTTTTAACAGGATTAAGGTCTGGGGAGTTTCCTGGCCATGGACCCAAAATGTTGATGTTTTGTTCCCCAAGCCACTTAGTTATCACTTTTGCCTCATGGTTGGTCGTCACCAAATTGTTATTGGATGGTTGGGAGAAGTTGCTCTCAGAGGATGTGTTGGTACCATTCTTTATTCATGGTTGTGTTCTTAGGCAAAATTGTGAGTGAGCCCACTCCCTTGGCTGAGAAGCAACCCCACACATGAATGGTCTCAGGATGCTTTACTGTTGGCATGACACAAGACTGATGGTAGCGCTGACCTTGTCTTCTCCGGACAAGGTGTTTTCCGGATGCCCCAAACAATCGGAAAGGGGATTCATCAGAGAAAATGACTTTACCCCAGTCCTCAGCAGTCTAATCCCTGTACCTTTTGCAGAATATCAGTCTGTCCATTATGTTTTTCTTGGAGAGAAGTGGCTTCTTTGCTGCCCTTCTCGACACCAGGCCATCCTCCAAAAGTCTTCGCCCCACTGTGCGTGCAGATACACACACCTGCCTGCTGCCATTCCTGAGCAAGCTCTGCACTGGTGGTGCCCCGATCCCGCAGCTGAATCAACTTTAGAAGATGGTCCTGGCGCTTGCTGGACTTTCTTGGGCGCCCTGACGCCTTCTTCACAACAATTGAACCTCTCTCCTTGAAGTCCTTGATGATCCGATAAATGGTTGATTTAGGTGCAATCTTACTAGCAGCAATATCCTTGCCTGTGAAGCCATTTTTGTGCAAAGCAATGATGACGGCACGTGTTTCCTTGCAGGTAACCATGGTTAACAGAGGAAGAACAATGATTTCAAGCACCACCCTCCTTTTAAAGCTTCCAGTCTGTTATTCTAACTCAATCAACATGACAGAGTGATCTCACTGACATGGTCCTTTTGTGGCAGGGCTGAAATGCAGTGGAAATGGGATTATGTTCATTTTCATGGCAAAGAGGGACTTTGCAATTAATTGCAATTCATCTGATCACTCTTCATGACATTCTAGAGTATATGCAAATTGCCATCATCAAAACTGAGGCAGCAGACTTTGTGAAAATTAGTATTTGTGTCACTCTCAAAACTTTTGACCACGACTGTATATTCCTTCTCTTTTAGCCAGGAAAATACTGATAATCTTTTCTTATTATCTACTATGCCATTACAATTATAACTGGCTATACTTATTTCACCATTTACCATAATGAGATACAAGTTTACATTTTATTTATCATAATATATGTTTGTAAACTTACAATTAAAAATTACCATAATGATTGAGTGTCCATATAGCCAAATACCATGGTATTTGCATTGCTACTGAGTAAACCTCCAATTGTTCTCCCCACGGACTGGCAGACCACCCCTGTCCACCTGTATCCTAGGAACATTGAGAGATTGAGACCCATCCTTTAAAAAGAGCACACAGTGCCACCTACAGAACAGAAGCAGATTAACTGCCAAAAGCATTTCCACCGCACTCACCTCGATTTTATTGTATGCAGTTATTTAAAATAAATATACAGTACCAGTCAAAAGTTTGGACACACCTATTAATTCAAGGGTTTTTCTTTATTTTTACTATTTTCTACCTTGTAGAATGATAGTGAAGACATCAAAGCTATGAAATAACACATGGAATCATGTAGTAACCCAAAAAGTGTTTAAAATATAAAAATATATTTTATATTTGAGATTCTTCAAATAGCCACCCTTTGCCTTGATGACAGCTTTGCACACTCTTGGCATTCTCTCAACCAGCTTCACCTGGAATGCTTTTCCAACAGTCTTGAAGGAGTTCCCACATATGCTGAGCACTTGTTGGCTGCTTTTCCTTCACTCTGAGGTCCAACTCATCCCAAACCATCTCAATTAGTAAGAGGTCGGGTAATTGTGGAGACCAGGTCATCTGATGCAGCACTCCATCGCTCTCCTTCTTGGTAAAATAGCCCTTACACAGCCTGCAGGTGTGTTGGGTCATTGTCCTGTTTCTTTGCAGCAATTCAACCATGAAGGCCTGATTCACGCAGTGTCCTCTGAACAGTTGATGTTGAGATGTGTCTGTTACTTGAACTCTGTGAATCATTTATTTGGGCTGCAATTTCTGAGGCTGGTAACTCTAATGAACTTATCCTCTGCAGCAGGTAACTCTGGGTCTTCTTTTCCTGTGGCGGTCCTCATGAGAGCCAGTTTCATCATAGCGCTTGATGGTTTTTGCGACTGCACTTGAAGAAACTTTCAAAGTTCTTGAAATGTTCCGTATTGACTGACCTTCATGTCTTAAAGTAATGATGGACTGTAATTTCTCTTTGCTTATTTGTCATTGTCCAAGATGGCGTAGCAGTGTGGTCGTGTTTCCTGTAGTGTCCTCATGTAAATAGCTTGTTCTTTTTTTTTTTTTTTTTTTTTTTCGTATGTATTTGTCAATCTCACTTTCCATCCTTTAATTAAATATACTTTCCTGCAACCCGCCTCACCCACTGTGGAACGGATTCTGTTATTTCTTTATATCTTCTTATCTAGAACATCCGGCTGAAACTAGCCAGCTAGCCAGCTAACTAGCTACCTGCTATTAACCACCGTTAGCGGTCTTCACCATTGTCCGTGGCCTGCACTACCTACCAGCCAGCTCTGGCTAATTACCGGCCAGTCTGCACATCGCGCTATCGAGCCATAGCATATCGGATTTTCTGCCGGAATCACTGAATCACTGGCCTTCAACACTGGATCATCGCAACTAGCTAGCTGCAACCGAATGGCTGTTGTTGTTGTTGTTGGCTAATCACCACTGTCCAGAAGCAAGCCCCAGTTAGCCTTGAGCTAGCCTCGAGCCAGGCCCATCTCCCGGCTATCTACCTCTCTGTTAACCGGACGGGACCTCCTAGTGTTGACAGGGAGACCCGCCGATCCATCACGACTGGTCTGCCGACGTAATCGTCTGATGTGGTTTCAACAGGCTTCCCGTTGTGACGACCACGAAGATCCATCTGCTAGCCCCGGCCCGCTAGCACACGCAATCAACAGCGATGCCTCCTGCTCACCTGTGCCGTAGCAGCCACTGAACTGCTCACAGACTCAGCTATTGATTTTCATTGGACCTTATGATCACTCAGCTACACAGCTGATGCCTGCTGGACTGTTCCTTTATACGGTACCGCATCCATTTTATCTGTTTAGCCTCAGCTCAAACTTTTGTCGCCATTACCAGCTGTTGTCTTAGCTCTCTCGAATAACACCTGTGATTGCTTTATGCCTCTCTCCCATGTAAATATGCCTTGCCTATTGCTGTTTCGGTTAGTTCCTACTGTACTTTTTCACTGTAGAGCCCCCAGTCCCGCTCAACCTGCCTCAGATAGCTCCTTTGTCCCACCCCCCACACACGCGGAGACCGGGTCAATCGGTGCCTTCAGTGATAATATCTCTTTCATCGTTACCCAACGCTTAGGTTTACCTCCACTGTACTCATATCCTTCCATATCCTTGTCTGTACATAATGCCCTAAATCTATTAAAAAATGCCCGGAAATCTGCCCCTTTTATTCTCTGTAGCCAACGCACTAGAAGACCAGTTCTTAAAGCCTTTAGCCGTATCCTTATTCTATTCCTACTCTGTTCCTCTGGGGATGTAGAGGTTAACCCAGGCACTGTAGCCCCCAGTATCACTCCTACTCCCCAGGCGCTATCATTTGTTGACTTCTGTAACCGCAAAAGCTTTGGTTTCTTGCATGTTAACATCAGAAGCCTCCTCCCTAAATTTGAGTTATTCAATGCGTTATCACACTCCGCCAACCCTGATGTTCTAGCAGTGTATGAATCCTGGCTTAGGAAGGCCACCAAAGATTCAGAAATGTCCATTCCCAACTACAACATTTTCCATCTAGATAGAACTGCCAAAGGGGGCGGAGTTGCAATCTACTGTAGAGATGGCCTGCAGAGCTCTATCATACTATCCAGGTCTGTGCCCAAACAGTTTGAGCTTCTACTTCTAAAAATCCACCTTTCCAGAAATAAGTCTCTCACTGTTGCCGCTTGCTACAGACCACCCTCAGCCCCGAGCTGTGCCCTGGACACCATATGTGAATTGATTGCCCTTCATCTATCCTCAGAGTTTGTAGTGCTTGATAACCTAAACTGGGATATGCTTAACACCCCGGCCGTCTTACAATCTAAACTAGATGCCCTCAATCTCACACAAAATATCAAGGAACCTACCAGGTACAACCCTAAATCCGTTAACATGGGCACCCTCTTAGATATCATCCTGACTAATTTACCCTCTAAATACACCTCCGCTTTCTTCAACCAAGATCTCAGTGATCACTGCCTCATTGACTGCGTCCGCAATGGGTCCGCGGTCAAACGACCACCCCTCATCACTGTCAAACACTTCAGCGAGCAGGCCTTTCTAATTGACCTGGCCCGGGTATCCTGGATGGATATTGACCTCATTCCGTCAGTAGAGGATGCCTGGTTGTTCTTTAAAAGTGCTTTCCTCTCCATCTTAAATAAGCATGCCCCATTCAAAAAATTCAGAACTAAGAACAGATATAGCCCCTGGTTCACCCCAGACTTGACTGCCCTTGACCAGCACAAAAACATCCTGTGGCGTACTGCATTAGCATCGAACAGCCCCTGCGATATGCAACTTTTCAGGGAAGTCAGGAACCAATATACAAAATCAGTTAAGAAACCAAAGGCTAGCTTTTTCAAACAGAAATGTGCATCCTGTAACACTAACTCCAAAAGGTTTTGGGACACTGTAAAGTCCATGGAGAATAAGAGCACCTCCTCCCAGCTGCCCATTGCATTGAGGCTAGGAAACACTGTCGCTACCAATAAATCTACGATAATCGAAAATTTCAACAAGCATTTTGCTATGGCTGGCCATGCTTTCCACCTGTGTACCCCTACCCCAGCCACCAGCTCTGCACCCTCTGCTGCAACTTGCCCATGCCCATGCCCCCCCACTCCCGCTTCTCCTTCACCCAAATTCAGATAGCAGATGTTCTGAAAGAGCTGCAAAATCTGGACCCCTACAAATCAGCTGGGCTAGACAATCTGGACCAAAAAATTAGCCGCCGACATTGTCGCAACCCCTATTACCAGCCTGTTCAACCTCTCTTTCGTATCGTCTGAGATCCCCAGAGATTGGAAAGATGCCGCGTTCATCCCCCTCTTCAAAGTTGGTGACACTCTAGATCCAAACTGTTACAGACCTATATCCATCCTGCCCTGCCTTTCAAAAGTATTTAAAAGCCAAGTTAACAAACAGATCACCGACCATTTCGAATCCCACCGTACCTTCTCCGCTATGCATTTCTGAGCTGGTCATGGGTGCACCTCAGCCACGCTCAAGGTCCTAAACGATATTATAACTGTGATCGATAAAAGACAGTACTATGCAGTCATCTTCATCGACCTTGCCAAGGCTTTCGACTCTGTCAATCACTGCATTCTTATTGGCAGACTAAACAGCCTTGGTTTCTCAAATGACTGCCTCGCCTGGTTCACCAACTACTTCTCAGATAGAGTTCAGTGTATCAAATCAGAGGGCTTGTTGTCTGGACATCTGGCAGTCTCTGTGGGGGTTCCACAGGGTTCAATTCTCGGGCCGACTCTATTCTCTGTATATATCAATGATGTCGCTTTTGCTGCTGGTGACTCTCAGATCCACCTCTACGCAGACGAGCTTCAATGCCATACAGCACTCCTTCCGTAGCCTCCAACTGCTCTTAAACGCTAGTAAAACTAAATGCATGCTCTTCAATCGAACGCTGCTTGCACCCCCCCGCCCGACTAGAATCACTACTCTCGGCGGGTCTGATCTAGAATATGTGGATAACTACAAATACCTAGGTGTCTGGTCCTTCCAGACTCACATTAAGCATCTCCAATCCAAAGTGAAATCTAGAATCGGCTTCCTATTTCACAACAAAGCCTCCTTCACTCATGCTGCCAAACATGCCCTCATAAAATTGACTATCCTACCGATCCTTGACTTCGGCGATGTAATTTACAAAATAGCCTCCAACACTCTACTCAGCAAATTGGATGTAATCTAACACAGTGCCATCCATGTTGTCACCAAAGCCCCATATACTACCCACCATTGTGACCTGTACGCTCTCGATGGCTGGCCCTCAATACATATTCGTCGCCAAACCCACTGGCTCCAGGTCATCTATAAATCACTGCTAGGCAATTCCCTTTCTTATTTTAGCTCATTGGTCACCATAGCAACACCCATCCGTAGTAGGCGCTCCAGCAGGTATATCTCACTGGTCATCCCCAAAGCCAACACCTCCTTTGGCTGCCATTTCTTCCAGTTCTTTGCTGCCAATGACTGGAACGAACTGCAAAAATCTCTGAAGCTGGAGACTCTTATCTCCCTCACTAACTTTAAGCATCATTTGTCAGAGCAGCTTAGTGATCACTGCACCTGTACACAGCCCATCTGTAATTAGCCCACCCAACTACCTCATCCCCATATTGTTATTTGTTTTGCTCATTTGCACCCCAGTATCTCTATTTGCACATCATCTTCTGCACATCTATCATTCCAGTGTTAATACTAAATTGTAATTATTTTGCACTATGGCCTATTTATTGCCTTACCTCCATAACGTACTACATTTGCACACACTGTATATAGATTTTCTATTGTGTTATTGACTGTATGTTTTGTTTATCCCATATGTAACTCTGTGTTGTTGTTTTTATCGCACTGCTTTGCTTTATCTTGGCCAGGTCGCAGTTGTAAATGAGAACTTGTTCTCAACTGGCTTACCTGGTTAAATAAAGGTAAGCCAGTATGGACTTGGTCTTTTACCAAATAGGGATATCTTCTGTATACCCCCCCTACCTTGTCACAACACAACTGATTGGCTCAAACGCATTAAGAAGGAAAGAAATTCCACAAATTAATTTTTAAGAAGGCACACCTGTTAATTGAAATGCATTCCAGGTGACTACCTCATGAAGCTGGTTGAGAGAATGCCAAGAGTGTGCAAAGCTGTCATCAAGGCAAAGTGTGGCTACTTTGAAGAAACTCAAATATAAAATATATTTGGAATAGTTTATCACTTTTTTTGGTTAAAACATGGTTCCATATGTGTAATTTCATAGTGTTGATGTCTTCACTACTATTCTACAATGCAGAAAATAGTAAAAATTAAGAAAAAGCCTTGATAGAGTAGGTGTGTCCAAACTTTTGACTGGTACTGTATATTAAAAAATATTGCACATCTTAATTTATGAATAATATGTGTAATAATGTAGGTAGTTCATACGAAGGATTGTTACCTATAACCAGGATTGTCATTACAAAAATTACATTTTTGGCAAGCAATTCTTATTTAGGCAAACAAGCATTGTGATTCATCCTGTATTGTCCCTAACATCATTACCCCATTGTAACAGATGTGGGATACACACACACACACACACACACACACACACACACACACACACACACACACACACACACACACACACACACACACACACACACACACACACACACACACACACACACACACACACACACACACTCATACACAATCCCCACCCTTCCCCCTCAAACAACCAGGGGGAAGGGTGGGGAGGTCCTCTGTAGCTCAACTGGTAGAGCACGGCGCTTGTAACGCCAAAGTAGTGGGTTCGATCCCCGGGACCACCCATACACAAAAATGTATGCACGCATGACTGTAAGTCGCTTTGGATAAAAGCGTCTGCTAAATGGCATATTATTATTATTATAACCACAAGCTCAAATTTTTAACAGTTGTTCCATCCCCGAGACCAACTCAAGAGAAGACTTGATGTGCGAATGCATATACACTTTTTGAGAAGGCAGGCAATTATTGAGCAAGAATGGGGAGATTTGCTTAACCAATGTCAAGTCCTAGCTGATGGAGCTCAGATCCCCCCTATCCTGAAACACACACACTCTGGTCCCCCATTGTGACCATTATCCCTAGTATCTCTGTGCAGTCAGACCTTTTGATTATTTTGTGCCACCAGGGCCACAATAATTTCCCCCCTCTCTGATTGTCAGAGTGTGACCCCATCCCCATGGGTCACTGCAGTAGTGTTGCCAGCATCAAAATCTAACTAAAATAAAATGTATTGGTCACATACACATGGTTAGCAGATGTTATTGCAAGTGTAGCGAAATACTTGTGCTTCTAGTTCCGACAGTGCAGTAATATCTAGTAAGTAATTTCTAACAGTTCCACAACAAATTTCTAATACACATAAATCTAAGAAAAGGAATGGAACAACAATATAGAAATATATGGATGAGCAATGTCATTGTCAGAGCAGCATAGCCTAAGATGCAATAGATAGTATAGAATACAGTATATACATATGAGATGGGCAATGAAAGATTTGTAAACATTATTAAAGTGGCATTATTAAAGTGACTAGTCTTCCATTTATTAAAGTGGCCAGTGAATTTCAAGTCTGTATGTAGGCAGCAGCGCCTGTGTGCTAGTGATGGCTGTTTAACAGTCAGATGGCCTTGAGATAAAAGCTGTTTTTCAGTCTCCCGGTATCAGCTTTGATGCACCTGTACTGACCTCACCTTCTGGATGATAGCGGGGTAGTTGTCCTTAATTATCTTTTTGGCCTTCCTGTGACATCGGGTGCTGTAGGTGTCCTGGAGGGAAGGTAGTTTGCCCCCGGTGATGCGTTGTGTAGACCGCACCACCCTCTGGAGAGCCCTGCGGTTGTGGGCGACATAATGCTCTCAATTGTGCATCTGTAAAAGTTTGTGAGGGTTTTAGGTGACAGGCCAAATGTATTCAGCCTCCTGACGTTGAAGAGATGTTGTGCCTTCTTCACCACACTGTCTGTGTGGGTGGACCACTACCTGGGTGGGGGTGGACCACTACCTGGGTGGGTGTGGACCACTACCTGGGTGGGGGCACCCCACCGAAATTCCCACCGGCTAGGGACAAGGTCATCAAGGTTCTCATTAGCAGCTTTGAGAAACTCCTTGTATATAATGCTCACCCATCCGAGGACTTTGGCTTTGTTGGACCAACCCTGCCAGGCAGGCTCAGACTCTTGAGGGGGCAGTGCTGCTTTAGTGGGTCTCTGACCACGTTTATCTTTCTGTCTTGGCTGTGTATAGGCAACTTGCAGTAGGCCTATAAAACAGATAAGGACTTCTCCTTAGGGTGTGGGTCGCTCATGTGGGTGTCTAGGGTATAGGGTTGGGGACCGTTCCATCATGATAGGACAATAAATAAATAAATAAAATGTATAGTTAATTTTCAAATGTATATCCCATATCTGCACAAAATTGAAAGCTCTCTCTGTCACAACTCCTGCTCGCAGACAGACACACATGGGCTCTGGCATTTGCAACCATTTTTATTTTTCACTCACTTAACTCCACACTTTTCCAAACACAAAAACACACACCCCACCTTCCATCACAATACACCTACACATACCCACAGACTGTGCCTTCTATGTCCTCTCTTTGCTGTGTTTTTATCCCTACCATGTTGATTCCTACCAGTTCCTTATATTTGAAGCTGTATAATTTATTCTAATGCTGTCTTTTATATATTTATAAATACTATGAATAGAAAGTCGATTAGTAATTATTTTACAACATTCCCTATGTTGAATGGTATAGTGTAGTTGTATTTTTTAAATTATTGTTTTACCCCCTTTTTCTCCACAATTACGATCTTGTCTCATCGCCGCAACTCCCCAACGGGCTCGGGAGGCAAAGGTCGAGTCATGCGTCCTCCGAAACATGAACCGCCAAACCACGCTTCTTAACACCCACCCGCTTAACCCGGAAGCCAGCCGCACCAATGTGTCGGAGGAAACTGACGACCGAGGTCAGCCTGCAGGCGCCCAGCCCGCAACAAGAAGTCACTAGGGCGCGATGAGGCAAGTAAAGCCCCACCCCGGCCAAACCCTCCCCTAACCTGGACGACACTGGACCAATTGTGCGCCGCCCTATGGGACTCCCGATCACGGCCGGTTGTGATACAGTCCGGGATCGAACCCGGGTCTGTAGTGACGCCTCTAGCACTGCGATGCAGTGCCTCAGACCACTGTGCCACTCTGGAGGCCCCAGTATTTAATTTATTTTGTTGTATTATTTTTATTTTATTTTATTACAATCCCTACAATGGACAATATTGGGTGTTCCATTATTCGACTCCTCTATGGAAACATTGTATTATTTACAAGGTTATACAGTAACTATTGGGCAGATAGGAATGGCTTTCTCCTGCTATTGTGTTTTTGTCATGTTTGCTAGACTGATGATTCACAGATACAACTTAGATACAGTCGTCTATATGTCCCTCTATCTCTTCAGCTTGGAACACATGCAGAGCTGAAGACAGCTCCTGTTCAGTGGTGTGTGATAACAGTGTGATTAATTTAATGTTGGCCCAGTACTTTTGTAATTCTACACCAAAGTACCTCTTGAATGGGTTTGATGAGAGGCTAGATAAAGCTGGGACACCTTCATCTCTTGCCTATTATTTCTGCATAGACTTTCAAGGTTGACATCCTTTTCAAAGCGTGTGGTGAGATGGACTTGCTTAGATAAAGGTATAAATAAATAATACACACTCTGTGGAAGCTAAGGTTTTGAAATGGCTTTCTTTATACTTGTGGTGCTGAATGACTCAGTTATTTAATCAATGTGCACTATTCAACCCTAGCCATCTGTCTGTATTGTACTGTAGACACACATACAAAGGCAGAAATAGTATTTTTTTTATTCAAGAATGTAGCCCATCCTTTCAGCACAAAGGCCCTATCTCAATTTGGTAATATTTCTCAGTCCTTAAACTAAGACCAGACTATGTTGTATCCTGTTAGGCACACTTTGCCTTGATCTGCCTCAAAGTTTTAATAACTCAGTCGGGAAAGTTTCTATATATCTCCAAGTGCCTCTCCTTCCAGCTCCCTACCTGAGAGGGAAAGGCAGATTTGAATAATTATGTTATCTTCTTCTCAGGCGATGGGTTAGGGAGCGATATGGAGCAGGGAAATAGGCATGCTCACTTGGTTTTCATGGCAAACATGCAGAACTAGTAAAGCTTCAGTAGACTTTTTAACAATCTTCAGACCTTGAAGGGATTCATATCTCTGCCAAGCTTGATGAATGTGGAACTGCACTGTGTTATTTTAGGGGGGAAAAACATTGAATTAGCAATGAATATGACCGCGGGGCTGAAATTGCAAGCCTGTGTTAAGTCAAACCCACGTTACTGCTGCGTTGAATGATGAAACACTATATTTTGTGTGTGCCTTGATCATTAAATTAAATAAAAAGTAGGGAAACAAAAAGAGGAAAAAGTGATGCATGCTTGCATTTTCAATTCTAAGTGTAGGATGAACGTTTTGCCGGATAATCTTTTAATAAATAATGCAGATTGATAGGTTCAAGAGAAGAGGGGAAAGGGATGTGGGAAAACAGTTTGTGTGTGTGTGTGTGTTTATGTGTGCTACGCTTGATTGAGCCTGCAGGGGTGCCTGAGTGTATGAAATACATAAAATATTCCAGGAGGATGCCTTTGGGTATTTTATAGTCTATATGTGTGTATATGTTCCTGTATACCATGCTTGATTTAGCCTGTATGAGTGCCATATGAACACACACACACACATCACATATGAGCGTCATCACAGGTTTTTTTCCCACACTAGTTTTCTGTGAGCAGACCATAATCAGAGTTTGTAATGGACCAAATCCGACTTCCAAGCAGCACTTTGACAGTGACTTTGACTATAGCCAGAGGCTAATTGCTAACACAACAACTTTCCCATTTGCATACGCTTATTTTATATTAGCATTGAGAGGCTAATAGAGAAGGAGCATACAGGACTATTTGTGGCTTTTGTGCCTTGTTTTGAACATGATTACTAAAGCAAAGAAAAACAGAATAGCCATCGGGGTGATTTATTGCATTAGTTTACATTAATTTTAATTAAAGGGTGATAAAAGTCCATTTGCAGTTTGGGGGTATTTTGCTTTATCACATTATTCACGCTTTCCTTTTGATGAATGAACAAACAAACAAACAAACAAACAAACAAATTAAGTCACTGACAGGTTGCTAACCCTATGTAGCATGTTGCAGAATGAACAACACATTTCCTCTCCCACCCCTGAGCCCTCTGTGCAGCCAAGGCACAATCAATAGTGGGAGATTAATTCAATAAGCTAGAAATCTCCCACTGCCATTTATCAGGCCTAATGCCCACTGCCTGTCAGTGTCCTAAAGAATGTCACTTCAGTCTGGGATCTATTAAATCACAATCTGTGAATTAATAGAACATTAAGCCTCTTGGCAATGACTACTCTTACCTTATTTACTGACAGCAGGGCTGGCATTAGATACTTGAACCATGACACTGTCGGCAATTTAATGAGGAAAGTGTAGCTGAGAATATACAGTGCCTTGCAAAAGTATTCACACCCCTTGGCATTTTTCCTATTTTGTTGCATTACAACCTGTAATTTAAATATATTTTTATTTGGATTTCATGTAATGGACATATACAAAATAGTAATGGAGCACCATTAAATCCATTATTAAAACATTGAAAGAATATGGCACTACAACAAACCTGCCACGAGAGGGCCGCCCACCAAAACTCACGGTCCAGACAAGAAGGGCATTAATCAGAGAGGCCGTACACTCCACAGAGTGGCCAGAAAAAAGCCATTGGCATGTGTTCGCCAAAAGGCATATGGGAGACTCCCCAAACCTATGATAGAAGGTACTCTGGTCAGATGAGACTAAATTGAGTTTTTTGGCCATCAAGGAAAACGCTATGTCTGGCGCGAACCCAACACGTCTCATCACCCTGAGAACACAATTCCCACAGTGAAGCATGGTGGTGGCAGCATCATGCTGTGGGGATGTTTTTCATCGGCAGGGACTGGGAAACTGGTCAGAATTGAAGGAATGATGGATGGCTCTAAATACAGGGAAATTCTTGAGGGAAACCTGTTTCAGTCTTCGAGAGATTTGAGACTGGGGCGGAGGTTCACCTTCCAGCAGGACAATGACCCTAAGCATACTGCTAAAGCAACAATCGAGTGGTTTAAGGGGAAACATTTAAATGTCTTGGAATAGCCTAGTCAAAGCCCAGACCTCGATCCAATTGAGAATCTGTGGTATGACTTAAAGATTGCTGTACACCAGTGGAACCCATGCAACTTGAAGGAGCTGGAGCAGTTTTGCCTTGAAGAATGGGGAAAAATCCCAGTGGCTAGATGTGCCAAGTTTATAGAGACATACCCCAAGAGACTTGCAGCTGTAAATGCTGCAAAAGGTGGCTTTTTATTGTTTCACAATAAAACATATTGTTGTGGTAGGCAAGTTGTGTAAATCAAATGATGCAAACCCCCCAAAAAATCAATTTTAATTCCAGGTTGTAAGGAAACAAGATAGGAGAAATGCCAAGGCGGGTGAATACTTTCACAAGCCACTGTAACTGCCAAAATAAAGGAAACACCAACATAAAGTGTCTTAATAGGGCGTTGGGCCACCACAAGCTAGAAAAAACTATTTTTCCGCCCATTATTTTGGATATATTGTATATTGTATATTGGCAGTGCCATGGCTTGTTTGCACTGCCAATATAGGAAATGAAATGTAAAATATATGACCTACATTTTTATTGACAATGTAGCTGTAGCGCTCCTTCAACCAAACAAAAATATTGTTTTCATACAGTGTTATCCGGAAGAGTTTAGTGAGGAGATTATATCTGCTGTAGTCTCGTGACTGCACACATCAGATTGTCATGGGTTTGGAAGGCCTTGTAACAATAACCCATTTATGAAGCATAACACGGTATACCATTCGCAATATGTATGTGTTATTTTACTTTTTTACAGATCATCAAGCCCATCTACAGTTCAGTGTCATCGGTCAACGCATTCCTTTTACAAAAAATATTCTTCCTAGCCTTAGATTAAGATTAAAATCACTTTTAGGTGAACGGATGATCTCCGCATGTGTGTTTCCCACCATAAAGCATGGAGGAGGAGGTGTGATGGTGTGGGGGTGCTTTGCTGGTGAAACTGTCAGTGATTTATTTAGATTTCAAGGGACACTTAACCAGCATGGCTACCACAGCATTCTGCAGCGATACGCCATCCCATCTGGTTTACGCTTCGTGGGAATATCATTTGTTTTTCAACAGGACAATGACCCAAAACACACCTCCAGGCTGTGTAAGGACTATTTGACCACGAAGGAGAGTGATGGAGTGCTGCATCCTATGACCTGGCCTCCACAATCCCCCAAACCTCAACCCAATTGAGATGGTTTGGGATGAGTTGGACCGCAGAGTGAAGGAAAAGCAGCCAACAAATGCTCAGTATATGTGGGAACTCCTTCAAGACTGTTGGAAAAGCATTCCTCATGAAGCTGGTTGAGAGAATGCCAAGAGTGTGCAAAGATGTCATCAAGGCAAAGGGAGGCTACATTGAAGAATCTAAAATATAACATTTTATTTTGATTTGTTTAACACTTTTTTGGTTACTACATGATTCCATATGTGTTATTTCATAGATGTGATGTCTTCACTATTATTCTACAATGTAGAAAATAGTAAAAATATAGAAAACCCTTGTATGAGTGGGTTTGTCCAAACATTTGACTGGTACTGAAAAAAAAATATATATATATATATATATATATATATATATATATATATATATATATATATATATATATATATATATACAGTGAGGGAAAAAATTATTTGATCCCCTGCTGATTTTGTATGTTTGCCCACTGACAAAGACATGATCAGTCTATAATTTAATGGTAGGTTTATTTGAACAGTGAGAGACAGAATAACAACAAAAAAATCCAGAAAAACGCATGTCAAAAATATTATAAATTGATTTGCATTTTAATGAGGGAAGTAAGTATTTGACCCCTCTGCAAAACATGACTTAGTACTTGGTGGCAAAACCCTTGTTGGCAATCACAGAGGTCAGACGTTTCTTGTAGTTGGCCACCAGGTTTGCACACATCTCAGGAGGGATTTTGTCCCACTCCTCTTTGCAGATCTTCTCCAAGTCATTAAGGTTTCGAGGCTGACGTTTGGCAACTCGAACCTTCAGCTCCCCTCCACAGATTTTCTATGGGATTAAGGTCTGGAGACTGGCTAGGCCACTCCAGGACCTTAATGTGCTTCTTCTTGAGCCACTCCTTTGTTGCCTTGGCCGTGTGTTTTGGGTCATTGTCATGCTGGAATACCCATCCACAACCCATTTTCAATGCCCTGGCTGAGGGAAGGAGGTTCTCACCCAAGATTTGACGGTACATGGCCCCGTCCATCGTCCCTTTGATGCGGTGAAGTTGTCCTGTCCCCTTAGCAGAAAAACATCCACAAAGCAAAATGTTTCCACCTCCATGTTTGACGGTGGGGATGGTGTTCTTGGGGTCATAGGCAGTATTCCTCCTCCTCCAAACACGGCGAGTTGAGTTGATGACAAAGAGCTCGATTTTGATCTCATCTGACCACAACACTTTCACCCAGTTCTCCCCTGAATCATTCAGATGTTCATTGGCAAACTTCAGACTGGCCTGTATATGTGCTTTCTTGAGCAGGGGGACCTTGCGGGCGCTGCAGGATTTCAGTCCTTCACGGCGTAGCGTGTTACCAATTGTTTTCTTGGTGACTATGGCCCCAGCTGCCTTGAGATCATTGACAAGATCCTCCCGTATAGTTCTGGGCTGATTCCTCACCGTTCTCATGATCATTGCAACTCCACGAGGTGAGATCTTGCATGGAGCCCCAGCCCGAGGGAGATTGACAGTTATTTTGTGTTTCTTCCATTTGCGAATAATCGCACCAACTGTTGTCACCTTCTCACCAAGCTGCTTGGCGATGGTCTTGTAGCCCATTCTAGCCTTGTGTAGGTCTACAATCTTGTCCCTGACATCCTTGGAGAGCTCTTTGGTCTTGGCCATGGTGGAGAGTTTGGAATCTGATTGATTGATTGCTTCTGTGGACAGGTGTCTTTTATACATGTCACGAACGTCTACTAAGTGAGTGGACCAAGGCGCAGCGTGCGATACGAACATGACTTTATTTACTTAAAGTACTCAATACAAAACAACAAACAATGACGAATCGTGAAGTCCTCAGTTACAATGACTGATACGGAACAAAAACCCACAACACTAAGGTGAACACTGACAGTTTAAATATGGCTCCCAATCAGAGATAACGAGCCGGCAGCTGACACTCGTTACCACTGATTGGGAGTCACACGACCAAACAAGGAAACACAACCAAATACAACACAACCAATACCAAACACAACCAAATGAACACACCCTGGCTCAAAATACACAGTCCCGGAGCCAGAGCGTGACAGTCCCACCCCCTAAAGGCGCGGACTCCGACCGCGCCTACACCCCAAACAGGGGAGGGCTGGGTGGGTGTTGCTCCTCGGAGGCGGCTCCGGCTTCGGGCTTGACCACCACCCTTCTTCAATCCCCCGTAGCGCCCCCCGGTCCGATCTGACCCAGCTGGTAGGATCTGGACTGACGACGCGCACCCCTGGCTTGGCGCGTGAGGCAGGAACGGACCGGACCTGGCTGACGATACGCACCCTAGGCTTGATGCGTGGAGCCGGAACGGGCCTCACCAGGCTGACGACTCGCATCCCTGGCTTGGTGCGAGTAGCAGGAATGGGCTGGATCAGGCTGACGGCTCGCACCCTTGGCTTGGTGCGAGTAGCAGGGACGAGCTGAACCAGGCTGACGACTCGCACCCTTGGCTTGGTGCGAGTAGCAGGAACGGGCCGGACCAGGCCGACGACTCGCACCCCTGGCTTGGTGCGAGTAACAGGAACGGGCCGGACCAGGCTGACGACTCGCACCCTTGGCTTGGTGCGAGTAGCAGGAACGGGCCGGACCAGGCCGACGACGCACACCGTAGGCTTTGTGCGTGGAGCAGGAACAGGCCGGGTCGGGCTGGCGACGCACACCGTAGGCTTTGTGCGTGGAGCAGGGACAGGCCGGGCTGGGCTGGCGACGCACACCGTAGGCTTTGTGCGTGGAGCAGGAACAGGCCGGGCTGGGCTGGCGACGCACACCGTAGGCTTTGTGCGTGGAGCAGGAACAGGCCGGGCTGGGCTGGCGACGCACACCGTAGGCTTTGTGCGTGGAGCAGGAACAGGCCGGGCTGGGCTGGCGACGCACACCGTAGGCTTTGTGCGTGGAGCAGGAACAGGCCGGGCTGGGCTGTCGACGCACACCGTAGGCTTTGTGCGTGGAGCAGGGACAGGCCGGGCTGGACTGGCGACGCACCCCGTAGGCTTTGTGCGTGGAGCAGGGACAGGCCGGGCTGGGCTGGCGACGCACACCGTAGGCTTCGTGCGTGGAGCAGGAACAGGCCAGGCAGGGCTGTCGACGCACACCGTAGGCTTGGTGCGTGGAGCAGGAACAGGCCGGGCAGGGCTGGCGACGCACACCGTAAACCTAGTGCGTGGAGCAGGAACCGGCCGGGCAGGGCTGGCGACGCACACCATAGGCTTTGTGCGTGGAGCAGGAACAGGTCGGGCTGGGCTGGCGACGCACACCGTGGGTTTGGTGCGTGGAGTAGGAACAGGCCGGTCCGTACTGGGAACACACACCACTGGCCTTAACCGGGGATCAGGAACGGGCCGGACCGGACTGGTAACACACCTCAGTCTCTCACGCCGTGCCTCAACTACTTCCCTCCCTCTACTCGCCAATGGCTCCCGTAATCCGGTAGCCTTCTCTCCACGTCTCCCTGTGGCAGCCTCCTGCTGCCCTGCCGCCCAAGCCATGTGCCCCCCCCAAAAAACTTTTTGGGGTTGCCTCTCGTCCTTCCGACGATGGCCCTGCTGACGCCGTTGCTCCTCTCTCAGTCGCCTCTCCACTGTTTTACTCCATGGCCGGCGATCCATCCCATCCAGGATTTCCTCCCAAGTCCAAGACCCTTTACCATCCAAAATCTCCTCCCATGTCCAGACCCTTGGCTCCTGGACACGCTGCTTGGTCCTGGTACGGTGGGTTTTTCTGTCACGAACGTCTACTAAGTGAGTGGACCAAGGCGCAGCGTGCGATACGAACATGACTTTATTTACTTAAAGTACTCAATACAAAACAACAAACAATGACGAATCGTGAAGTCCTCAGTTACAATGACTGATACGGAACAAAAACCCACAACACTAAGGTGAACACTGACAGTTTAAATATGGCTCCCAATCAGAGATAACGAGCCGGCAGCTGACACTCGTTACCACTGATTGGGAGTCACACGACCAAACAAGGAAACACAACCAAATACAACACAACCAATACCAAACACAACCAAATGAACACACCCTGGCTCAAAATACACAGTCCCGGAGCCAGAGCGTGACAATACAGGTAACAAGCTGAGATTAGGAGCACTCCCTTTAAGAGTGTGCTCCTAATCTCAGCTCGTTACCTGTATAAAAGACACCTGTGAGCCAGAAATCTTTCTGATTGAGAGGGGGTCAAATACTTATTTCCCTCATTAAAATGCAAATCAATTTATAACATTTTTCACATGCGTTTTTCTGGATTTTTTTGTTGTTATTCTGTCTCTCACTGTTCAAATAAACCTACCATTAAAATTATAGACTGATAATTTCTTTGTCAGTGGGCAAACGTACAAAATCAGAAGGGGATCAAATACTTTTTTCCCTCACTGTATATATATATATATATATATATATATATATATATATATATATATATATATATATATATATATATATATATATATATATATATATATACACATATACATATACATATACATGCAGATATACATATCTTTTTAAAATATATTTTCCTTCATTATTTTCCGCTAACCCTGCCACACCTCCCCTAATTGGAGTAAACTAATGAACAACAACACTTAGGCTTCTACTTCCTTCTTATACATACTATATATATTTTAAGGACACATTCTATTTTACAATAGTTATATTTTTTTGTTTTTACTCCTGTCTTTCCTCTTCCCTCAACCTCTCTAATCTATTTCTGATGTCCATCCAGTTTGATTTCTATTTGCCATATATTTTTAACTGTGCTGTTTCACAAAAGTTCTGAACCTATATATATTTTACAGACACAGTATATTTTACATTTGTTATCTTGTTGTTATTTGTCCTACCTTCAGCTCCATTCAACCCCTCCCATCTATTTCTTAACACTATCATTATTGGTTTTCTTTTTGCCATATATTTTTCAACTGTGCTGTGATGCTTCAGAAAAGTTCTGAATCTTTCTATTCTCATAGTTTCTACAGATTGTAAATTAAAGATAATTTTTTTTGCTAAAATTATTATTATATTATTGATTGATTGACTATGAGTTTTCTAATCACCCAGTATTGCTATCTGCAGCGTTAGCTCCAGGTAAATGTTGCAATTCTTCAGCCATTCCTACATATGGACAGTACCATATGGACATATGGACAGTACCAAAATAAATGATCTAATCTGCAGAGCTGGGAAGGTTGTATCCCCCATATATATATATATATAACATTCTATTGGTTGCAAGAATTTTGTATAATAATTTAAATGGAAAAATTCTAAGGTTTGAATCCAGTGTCGTTTTGCGTATCAGTTCATTAACCATGTGCCATGGAATCGGTACATCGAAAATCTCTTTCCAACTTTTTGCAATTTTGCAATCTATATGGCACAGTTGTCAATTTTTTTGTCATTAAATTAAACTGGTAAATTTTTTTATTTATCACAATTTTCTTTAACCAATTTTGGTCTTTAATGCAGGGCCGAGAGACAAGTTCCTTACATTTGTCCCCTTCCACTTCCCTCTTCCATTGTCACTGTAATGCTGCAATTAGTTGGTTGCCATTTTTCTGACCAGGCAAAATCATGCAGCAGCATTATTAAATGAATATACATGTAAAACAGCAGAAACAAGTTCAAAGGGAATGTTAGCTGTCATTTCAGAGTTTGATGTGACTGGGTTAGCTTTTGTTAGCTGTTGTTTTCTAAAATTCGATTCCCCATTCCACTCTGGGGTAGGGATAGAACCCTCAAGGTTCTTTAGGTACTGTATATATATCATTTTTTAGTAAAGGGTTCTTTAATCTCATCCAAAGATCCAAAAGGTTCTATATAGAACCCCAAAGAACCCTTTTTTCTAAGAGTGTAGTTTTATCACACCTGGACTACTGCCCAGTTATATGGTCAAGTGCTGCAAAGAAGGACATAAGCAAATTACAGTTGGCCCAGAACAGAGCAGCACGGCTGGCCCTTAAAATGTACATAGAGGGCTAATATCAAGAACATGCATGTCAATCTCTCCTGGCTCAAAGTAGAGGAGAGATTGACTGCGACACTGAATGTTGAAAGCACAGAACTGTCTGTTCAAACAGCTAACACACAGCTCAGACGCCAATACGTACCCCACAAGACATGCCACCAGGGGTCTCTTCATAGTCCCTAAGTCCAGAACAGAGGCTGGGAAAATGCACAGTACTAAATAGAGCCATGGCCACATGGAACTCTCTCCACATCCGGTAACTCAAGCTAGCAGTAAAATCTAATAAATAAAAAAAAAACATAAAACAACACAGACATTGTAATATTGTATTATTGTATTGTTGTAATATTGTACATTTTATATTGTACATTTATAATGATAGAGCAGTGTACATTTTTATAGTGCACAATATCTTGTGTTATGTATTGTTTTATTGATGATGTTGACTATTGTTTTGTTGTGATGTGTTGTTTTGTTCCTGTTTGGACTCCAGGAAGAGTAGGGGCTGCCTTTGCAGCAGCTAATAGGGATCCTAATAAATACTAAATACTGAAATATGGTACCAGATTGCACGTGCCATCATCAAATCGAGAAATATTTCGGAAATATTTTTGACTTCATATCAACATGATTTTGCCATGCATTTATTAATGTTGTAGAAAGTAGGGCTTGGATATAATCAAAACTTGCACCCACCCACTTATCATAAATTACAGAGGGTGTCTGCTCTTTCATTACAATATGCTGTTGCTCTGGATTTAGTTTCTAAAGGAATCTACTTTGGAGTCTGCGTGGGTAATTGGAGGCTTGAGAGTGGGTCAACCCGTGATTATGTCTAGGATTGGTTCAATCAACGCATCGCCCAACCACCTAATCATCTATGTAAAGAGCCACAGAGTCGCACTATCAAATAAATTACAATCAAGGGGCTGATTGGAGTGCAGAAAGGTTAGGAATGAGGATGCCTATTGTTGTGTTTTGACTTGGACATTGTGAGAATATTGTTTAAGTCACAGGTGGTTCCGTTCTGTAACACCACTTGAACCTATACACAGCCATATCTTGTTGGTGCTAGATATTGATTCACTTTATATATGAAAGTATATCATGTCAAAGGCAGTGATACACAAGGCAAGCTAATTGTTGCTGGTTTATCAGTCAGCTAGATGTCTAATCTAAGTCAACGTACACATATATGACTATAAAAGTATAATGTGGGTATTTACATTTACATTTTACATTTTAGTCATTTAGCAGACGCTCTTATCCAGAGCGACTTACAGTTAGTGAGTGCATACATGTTTCATATTTCAGTAACATATCACTGTGGATTCTTGGTTATTGCAAATGTTTCTATGCTGCCAATCCCTAATGCATTTTCTAACCTTAATTGGTCATTAAAATACAATCGAAAATGTACAAATCTCATCTTATGAACTTTATCAGTGATACAATGTATGTACTGACTTGAAAGGGCCCCAAAATATGAAGGGATATCTACAGACTGGAGGATTTCCTCCTGTGTCTAATTAAGACTTGTGGTCTGCAGCGAGAGGCAGCTAGATGTGCTGTGCAGGGACAAACAATCAGAGCTATTCTTCCGTTTTAATTTGCATCTCTCTCCCAAGCCGCTGCACAAAGGGAAGAGGGTGATAGGTGCGTGCTGCAGCAAAGTGTGTGAATGGATTAATTTATCATAGACAGACACAGGAAGCGAAACATCTGGACAGAACTGTGGGTGCTGTTTTCAGGCACAATCCTCCCGACTTCTCTGCAGCAAATGTAATAATACATGGCTTTGTATATTTTTAACTGTGTTGGATTTTGCTGGTTTTATGGACCCGAGGTGGTACGTGAGCAATGTTACTCTAAGCAGGTCATCTGAGAGACAAGATAGCTACTTGAAAGGAATTTGGAACTTGGCAGTGTAGATTGTAGTCAATAATGACAGATAATTCATTTTGTTGGCTGTATCTGTGACAAGTACACTGATAAACAACCTCTAGAGATACTTGCATATTACAATTGCAGTGCATTCTCCATCTGTTTTGTCACAAAACATTTTGTCTTCATATTATTTGATTTGTATATGTTTAGTAATCATACCCATGGGTAAACACTGAAGATAATTTATGTTGTGATAACACCACCAGCCAAGTTCATTGTTTTAGTAATATTTTCTCTAAATGTATGTATATTTTTCAATAAAGTTAATAGTGTTTCCTGTTTTACAGGAAGTGCTGGGACTCCTGTCACATTTAATGAGAATGGCGATGCTCCAGGACGCTACGACATCTTTCAGTACCAGATCAACAACAGGTCAACAGCAGAGTACAAGGTCATTGGCCACTGGACCGACCAGCTACACCTAAATGTAAGGACGAATGGCGTTACTACCATTTCCATAAATGTTAGGTAACTGCTTTGTCTTGTTATTGTATGCAAGTCTTAATAATGTTACTTGTTAATAAATCACATTAATATCCATGGGGACTCATTTTCCACAATACCTATCAAATAACTGTCATACAATCAATTTAACTAATTTGCCAAAGTTGAAAAAATAAGATTTGAAATTTAATGACGATGACAATAAAAAAAAACACATTTGTAGACATTTAGTAGATGCTCTTATCCAGAGCGAGTAGCGAGTGCTCACATTTTCATACTTTCATTTTCATACTGGTCCCCCATGGGAATATAACCCACAACCCTGGCATTGCAAGCGCCATGCTCTACCAACTGAGCCACACGGGACGATGATGATGATGATGTTGATAAATCAAGTCGATGTTAATGAGTCATCTTCTTTTAGTTCTTGGCCATTTCTAAGATCAATGTAACACATGTTCTGCCCCACTCAGATGGATGCCATGCAGTGGACCAGTGGAGACCCCTCTGTGCCCGCCTCTGTGTGCAGCCTGCCCTGCAAGATGGGTGAGAGAAAGAAGGTGGTGAAGGGAGTACCATGTTGCTGGCACTGCGAGCGCTGTGAGGGCTACCACTTCCAGGCCAGTGAGTTCATTTGCGAGCTGTGCCCATATGAGCAACGACCTGACAAGAACCGCACTGGGTGCCAACCTATCCCCATCATCAAGCTGGAGTGGCACTCACCCTGGGCAGTGGTGCCAGTCTTCATCTCTGTCCTGGGCATTCTGGTTACCACCTTCGTCATCATCACCTTTGTGCGCTACCACGACACTCCCATTGTCCGAGCCTCGGGCCGGGAGATGAGCTATGTTTTGCTCACAGGTATCTTCCTGTGCTATGCTATCACCTTCCCCATGATCGCAGCCCCTGACGTTGCCGTTTGCTCCATAAGGCGCATCTTCCTGGGCCTGGGGATGTGTTTCAGCTATGCAGCTCTGCTTACCAAAACAAACCGCATCCACCGCATCTTCGAGCAGGGCAAGAAGGCTGTGACAGCACCGCGGTTCATCTCCCCGGCCTCCCAGCTGGTCATAACCTTCAGCCTGATCTCAGTTCAGTTACTGGGTGTTTTTGTGTGGTTCACCGCCGACCCGCCGCACATGGTGGTGGACTATGGCGAGCAGCGCACACAGGACCCTGAGAACGCCCGTGGGGTGCTCAAGTGTGACATCTCAGACCTCTCACTCATCTGCTCGCTTGGATACAGTATTCTCTTGATGGTCACATGCACTGTTTACGCCATCAAGACCAGGGGAGTGCCAGAGACCTTCAACGAGGCTAAGCCTATTGGATTTACTATGTATACTACGTGTATAATTTGGTTAGCTTTTATACCTATCTTCTTTGGGACGGCACAGTCAGCAGAAAGGGTGAGTGTGTTTTGATTGTGTGATTGAATTTGATACACCTACAGTGAGGGACAAAAGTATTTGATCCCCTGCTGATTTAGTTTTTTTTGTTTGCCCACTGACAAAGACATGATCAGTCTATAATTGTAATGGTAGGTTTATTTGAACAGTGAGAGACAGAATAACAACAACAAAAATCCAGAAAAACGCATGTCAAAAATGTTATAAATAGATTTGCATTTTAATGAGGGAAATAAGTATTTGAACCCTCTGCCAAAACATGACTTAGTACTTGGTGGCAAAACCCTTGTTGGCAACCACAGAGGTCAGACGTTTCTTGTAGTTGGCCACCAGGTTTGCACACATCTCAGGAGGGATTTTGTCCCACTCCTCTTTGCAGATCTTCTCCAAGTCATTAAGGTTTCGAGGCTGACGTTTGGCAACTCGAACCTTCAGCTCCCTCCACAGATTTTCTATGGGATTAAGGTCTGGAGACTGGCTAGGCCACTCCAGGACCTTAATGTGCTTCTTCTTGAGCCACTCCTTTGTTGCCTTGGCCGTGTGTTTTGGGTCATTGTCATGCTGGAATACCTATCCACGACCCATTTTCAATGCCCTGTCTGAGGGAAGGAGGTTCTCACCCAAGATTTGACGTACATGGCCCCGTCCATCATCCCTTTGATGCAGTGAAGTTGTCCTGTCCCCTTAGCAGAAACCCCCCCCCCCCCAAAGCATAATGTTTCCACCTCCATGTTTGACGGTGGGGATGGTGTTCTTGGGGTCATAGGCAGCATTCCTCCTCCTCCAAACACGGTGAGTTGAGTTGATGCCAAAGACCCCGATTTTGATATCTGACCATAACACTTTCACCCAGTTCTCCTCTGAATCATTCAGATGTTCATTGGCAAACTTCAGACGGGCCTGTATATTTCCTTTCTTGAGCAGGGGGACCTTGCGGGCGGAGCAGGATTTCAGTCCTTCACGGCGTAGTGTGTTACCAATTGTTTTCTTGGTGACTATGGTCCCAGCTGCTTTGAGATCATTGACAAGATCCTCCCATGTAGTTCTGCGCTGATTCCTCACCGTTCTCATGATCATTGCAACTCCACGAGGTGAGATATTGCATGGAGCCCCAGGCCGAGGGAGATTGACAGTTATTTTGTGTTTCTTCCATTTGTGAATAATCACACCAACTGTTGTCACCTTCTCACCAAGCTGCTTGGCGATGGTCTTGTAGCCCATTCCAGCCTTGTGTAGGTCTACAATCTTGTCCCTGACATCCTTGGAGAGCTCTTTGGTCTTGGCCATGGTGGAGAGTTTGGAATCTGATTGATTGATTGCTCCTGTGGACAAGTGTATTTTATACAGGTAACAAGCTGAGATTAGGAGCACTCCCTTTAAGAGTGTGCTCCTAATCTCAGCTCGTTACCTGTATAAAAGACACCTGTGAGCCAGAAATCTTTCTGATTGAGAGGGGGTCAAATACTTATTTCCCTCATTAAAATGCAAATCAATTTATAACATTTTTGACATGCGTTTTTCTGGATTTTCTTTGTTGTTATTCTGTCTCTCACTGTTCAAATAAACCTACCATTTAAATTATAGACCGATCATTTCCTTGTCAGTGGGCAAACGTACAAAATCAGCAGGGGATCAAATACTTTTTTCCCTCACTATATATCAACTGTAGGCCTACATGTCTAGGCTATGTAACATAGTCAGATATGCTGTTCATCTTATTCTGTATGCATTGACTGGCGCCTGCACCTCATACAGAAGGGAATAAGATGCGATCTGATAAAATGTAAAACTGAATATGATTATTTTACTTTTACCTAGAGATCCTTGCTGTAGTGAGACTAGTTGCTGTTGAGCCAGGAGCTAGTGGGGGTTCTTAGCTCTTTATTGGACAGAAAAGGATGGCTTACTGATGCGTAGATGTGGTCTTTAATATGAAGTGCTGGCTCAGGTGTGAGGTTTGGCTTGTCATCAGACAGTTGTAATCCTCATCAGTTCTATGACTAATGGGAACACAACATGTGTTGTCTACAGTGTAATTGTCTGTAATCCATTGTGCGGAATTCATCTCTCATTTGGCTAATATGTTGTGAACCTCAGAGGCTCTTTGTTGATAGAGGTGGTAGGCAATGGACAGAGTCTGTGGTCAGTGTCATGTTGTATCACCCTTTAAGGTCAGTAATTATTTTGACCCCTGCTGTTTACTAGCCAATCAACTTAATTAAGTACCATCACTTCAGTTCTCGGCACTGAATGTTGGCCATGTAATGACATGTGAAAATTAAATTGCTAATGATATGGTTGTTCTCAACAATTTTCACCATTAGAATGCTGCATATGATTTTCCGGGATGTACATAGGTCATCAGTCACACTTGGAAAGCATGGTATCTGTGAATAAGCTGAGGAACCTCTACCTCAATCTTCATATTGCCTATTTTATCTTCCCATGGGATTACAATGCACATTTTCAGTCAGTGTCATACCACACATCATGATCCAGCAAATCCCATGGCAATACAAAACGTTCAATTGGTCCAAATACTGTAGCAAACTGGACAATTTCAAATGATTTCATAGGTTGCAGTATATAGTAAGGATGGATGAATTCAAAGAGTGATTTTTCCATTGAAGTTTTCTACTGGAAGCTGCATCAGTCTATTAAATTGAGACACTGAGTGGAGCATCTGGTTTAGCGAAGAAAGGCTTTGTTTTCTTCCCCCACTATTTTTGGACCATATCTCATTAGTACAGTTCTGGTGCGTTAGGAATCTCTTCTCACTTCGTTACAGTTGTTGGATGGTGTGAAACAATGGGTGGTCTGCAACAATTAAGACATTTTCTAATAATTAATACAGAAACCATGACAGTAATGTAGCATATTTTGTGTTTTTACTTTACACAAACAGCCTCCAATGCATTCAGAAAGTGTAGACCTCTATGTTTCCTCATTAAAAGTGTGACTGGAACATTTAGGAAATGACGGCTTTGAGTAGATGTGGCCAGGCATTTGATAGCTGAACATTGGCTTACATAAGTCACAAGTATTGCAAACTATGATTGCGTTATAGAAGGTCTTTACTAGCCAAGCTATACGTAGTCCTAATCAATTTGTGTAATGTTCTTCCAATTTAATGTAAGATACAAATGGTTTACAATCCTTACTGTTCAATGGTAAGCTTATTATATAGACTATACCCCATGAGAGCAATTCAATGGGGACCAAATAAATCATCAAAACTAGTTATCATTTTTTAAGTCTCTTACATCTGTAAGCGTACCCATTACTGTTTTGACAGATGGTGAATATACCTCATCATTGTATCTTTATTGGTAGAGCTGGTTGCAGTCTGCACGGAGTGAGGTGCAGTAGTAGACTGTGGTCAGGGCCATAACCACATCAGAGGACACCGAGGTCCGGACCTGTATTTTTTTATTTTTTACAATATTTTTAAAAATATACTGTATATAGTACACAATAAAGAAAATTAATATTGCTCCCACCGTTGATCAAAGGTCAGAACGCTTATACTCTTGACCTGACTGAGTTCTAATCGCGCTTGCCTCTGCGAACGAGTGGAATCATGAACAGTGGTTTGTTTGTTATGTTCACCTGCGTCCCCAGGATTTGCCTCCCAGATTTGCCTTTTTAGCAGCACATTCACCACTCTCTCTAACGGCTAATTCCGCCTTCTTGCGGCAAAGGCCAAGAGCCTGAGACGTGAAACGAACTACCCCAGCTCGGAGTCGGCTAAAGTAGTCAACTAGAGATGCTGCTGAGAGTGTGTGTGCGAGATGCCGGACAAAGGCAATTTTAAAACCATCCCGCGACTACTGCCTTGTCTACAGACATCCCCCAAACAAACCGACTCTCGGAGAATGAGTGCACAACTGGTAAATAGTCGCTTATAGATACAGTGAGGGAAAAAAGTATTTGATCCCCTGCTGATTTTGTACGTTTGCCCACTGACAAAGAAATGATCAGTCTATAATTTTAATGGTAGGTTTATTTGAACAGTGAGAGACAGAAAAAAAACAAAATAATCCAGAAAAACGCATGTCAAAAATGTTATAAATTGATTTGCATTTTAATGAGGGAAATAAGTATTTGACCCCCTCTCAATCAGAAAGATTTCTGGCTCACAGGTGTCTTTTATACAGGTAACGAGCTGACATTAGGAGCACACTCTTCAAGGGAGTGCTCCTAATCTCAGCTTGTTACCTGTATAAAAGACACCTGTCCACAGAAGCAATCAATCAATCAGATTCCAAACTCTCCACCATGGCCAAGACCATAGAGCTCTCCAAGGATGTCAGGGACAAGATTGTAGACCTACACAAGGCTGGAATGGGCTACAAGACCATCGCCAAGCAGCTTGGTGAGAAGGTGACAACAGTTGGTGCGATTATTCGCAAATGGAAGAAACACAAAATAACTGTCAATCTCCCTCGGCCTGGGGCTCCATTCAAGACCTCACCTCGTGGAGTTGCAATGATCATGAGAACGGTGAGGAATCAGCCCAGAACTACACGGGAGGATCTTGTCAATGATCTCAAGGCAGCTGGGACCATAGTCACCACGAAAACAATTGGTAACACACTACGCCGTGAAGGACTGAAATCCTGCAGCGCCCGCAAGGTCCCCCTGCTCAAGAAAGCACATATACAGGGCTGTCTGAAGTTTGCCAATGAACAACTGAATGATTCAGAGGAGAACTGGGTGAAAGTGTTGTGGTCAGATGAGACCAAAATCGAGCTCTTTGGCATCAACTCAACTCGCCATGTTTGAAGGAGGAGGAATGTGCCTAAGACCCCAAGAACACCATCCCCACCGTCAAACATGGAGGTGGAAACATTATGCTTTGGGGGTGTTTTTCTGCTAAGGGGACAGGACAACTTCACCACATCAAAGGGACGATGGACGGGTCCATGTACCGTCAAATCTTGGGTGAGAACCTCCTTCCCTCAGACAGGGCATTGAAAATGGGTCGTGGATGGGTATTTCAGCATGACAATGACCCAAAACACACGGCCAAGGCAACAAAGGAGTGGCTCAAGAAGAAGCACATTAAGGTCCTGGAGTGGCCTAGCCAGTCTCCAGACCTTAATCCCATAGAAAATCTGTGGAGGGAGCTGAAGGTTCGAGTTGCCAAACGTCAGCCTCGAAACCTTAATGACTTGGAGAAGATCTGCAAAGAGGAGTGGAACAAAATCCCTCCTGAGATGTGTGCAAACCTGGTGGCCAACTACAAGAAACGTCTGACCTCTGTGATTGCCGACAAGGGTTTTGCCACCAAGTACTAAGTCATGTTTTGCAGAGGTGTCAAATACTTATTTCCCTCATTAAAATGCAAATCAATTTATAACATTTTTGACATGCGTTTCTCTGGATTTTTTTGTTGTTATTCTGTCTCTCACTGTTCAAATAAACCTACCATTAAAATTATAGACTGATCATGTCTTTGTCAGTGGGCAAACGTACAAAATGAGCAGGGGTTCAAATTCTTTTTTCCCTCACTGTATTACTAGAAAGATTAAGTAAGAAGCAAACGTTAAACTGAGACTACCTCTGCTTGCTTTACAGTGAATAGGCTACTGAGACAGACAGTAATGTGGCTCTCAGTGGTGAGGCTGAGGCAGGCTGCAATGCATGCTGGAGGAAGCAGAGGAGACAGAGAGAGGAAGCAAGCAGAGAGATTGGTTAGTACAGTGGTTTCCAAACTTGGGGTTGGGGCCCTATATGGGGTCCCCTGAGAAAATCTGTACTAATCTTATCAAACAGGTTAGGAACTTTAAAAAAAGAATATATGTTTCAATATGAACATCTCGCCATGGCCTAGGCCTCCATTAAAATGCAATCAAAATGCAAACAATACAGTTCTAAAATGGTCATACCTTTTCGTTTATATTGGTGGTTGTTCGTCTTATCTCGATCGCCCACTGGAGTTTATAGTTTACCCATTACCCACCTTTTTTTTTTTACCACTACATCAATGATATTAATACAGAATCGTAAGTAATATTCTAATAATTCATGTGAATCTGATAATACGATCATCTGTGTTTTCCATTGATGTCTGTTTGTGCAGAGCTTGATTAGTAATGCCTAGGAATTCAAATGTGAACGCTATGTAATTTCTGAAAATATATATTTATGTAAATTAGATGATGTTGATGATGCTATGCAATTCATCATTACAACTGACTGAACAGTCACTAAAGCTATGAATCATTCTATGAATTCATAAATTCAGTATGAATCATTTCTCATATTTACCCCTTTCAGGAGTATAACATTACAATTGCATAGCTAATAGGCTATGTGTTTGTAGACTGACTGAAGTGAATGAACCTACAGCAGCCAAGGTGATAATGGCTGGGGTCATTTCTGCTGTTCTCCAAATATTATTAAATATATATATTATTATTGTATAGAAATGCAGTAAATATGCTTTAACTTTCTAAAAATGTATTGTCGGGGGGCCTTCCGGACCTCACTAAACCTCAAACCCTGGTTGCGGCCTTAAAAAAAAAACACAAGCTTAAGAGTATTGAGATATTTATGAGATCATCTCACTTTTTTCAGAGAGAGAAAAAACATCTATTGAACATCATGTCACACAACCAATTAAAGTAATTGGACATGACACTGTTGGTGACAAGGTTTTTAGCACTGCCTGAAGTTACAGAATTGCAGGTGGTTCTTGGTCATAAGTTTCTCATACACTGTCACGATCGTCGGGAACAGAGGAGGACCAAGGCGCAGCGTTGAAGACGAACATACTCTTTATTTAGTGATTACACGACCAAAACAACAAAACAATAACGTGACAGTCCACGGTCTAACACAAACCAACTAGAACAAGATCCCACAACTACTGTGGGAAAACAGCCTGTTTAAATGTGGTTCCCAATCAGAGACAACAAGCCACAGCTGACACTCGTTGCCTCTGATTGAGAACCACACTGGCCAACATAGAAATGAAACAACTAGAACTACAACACAGAAATCTACACACCCTGGCTCAACATAACAGTGTCCCCAGAGCCAGGGCGTGACATACACCTTTCAAACCAAGGTTTGCTGCCAACTTTTTGCCAACTTGTCTTTATACAGTATATGAATAACACACTATCACAGATAATCATGAAATGACTTGTTAGAAATTCGTGACAGGCACACCCCCAAAAGAAATGTGTGTCCACCACACGATTTTCTTCATAACTCATTCGTGTCCAGTACACCATTTTCTTCATAACAAATTCAATTCGTTGTAACTAACGTTAGATAGGTGGTTAACATTAGCTAGGACCAACCTCCCTCCTACTGTTTCTGTATTAGGTAAAAGGGGATCATATAAACAATTGTTTTTACAGGCAACATACCGTGAAGACTTTGTGAAAGTAGTATCAGAGTCTTTTACCAATTGGGCAAAGTGGGAAGAACAGGGGAGTTGCTGGCTACTGCAGGTGAGAGCCATATTATGGGTTTAACAAGACAAGAAAGATTGCATTATAGTATTATCTAATATAGTATTAGTTCAAGGACAGCTTTTCTTCTTTTAATGATTGAAACATGATTTGGGCTCGGTGAAACTTTCTCGTAGAATAAAACAGGATGACTGAAATGGTAGCTTTGTAAATCAGGTTTGCAAAGGACCTTATTCTACAAATAAAATATGATGCTAGTCTCTTATATTGAGCCAGTATTATATGTCAATGTTGTTGTTTTTTCAAGCTATAGGGAATTGTGTCTAATCTGTGGTGAACAAAGACTGGGTTGTTTACTGAGACTATGAGAAACCTGACAAACACCTTGATCTTGTTTATTATTCAGAGTGATATGTTGTTTCTGCTTAGCTCTGAAATAAGAAACACAGCTATGGCTAAAGGTATTTACTTTTTTGTCACCCCTTCTTTAGGAATTTATGCACCAATCCCACCTATATGTAGTGTAAACATATGCTAATAGCATGATATAGTGCATAAAACAAAAATCAATGAATGACTGGAATTCTGTTGTATGTCCAGAATAATTCAGAATTCAATTGTAAGTCTACTTATGAATGAAATATCACCCCTCCTGAAACATTGTTTCAATTACTAGCATCTTGCACATCCTTGCTGTAGCTCTGGACAGGATGTATGAAACTTACCAATAGATTGATAGTTTATGATTTTGTCTCAAGAGTAGATGTCCAGGTCTTAAACGGTCTAGGATTTTACGGTATTAATCTTTAGAGAATTACTTGCCTTACTGGCCCTTTGAAAAATCACCTCTACCGGCATCACTTTCTTAGAGGACTGCAAACACCACACACATCTAACCCTTTAATTGTGGAATAGGAAAAAAGGAGGAGCATTGTAGCCTATTCATATTTCAGAAAATGCTTAATCAATGTCCCTTAGGTTACACTGTCCCGAGGGAGCATCCTATCATTCTCTGGCAGTAATATCAAATAAATCCTATTCAAATTATCATTTACTGACACACATGGCTTAATGTTCATAAGAAGACATCTGTGTGAACGGTGTCCCTGGAGAAAATATAAAGTCATTCTAATATAGCACATGACCATTACTCCACTGATTAACAGTCTTCCCCATTGATCAGATCAAGCTGTTTAATAGCTGGATAAATGCCCCAGCTCTGTCAGTTTAGAAAGAGATGCTTCTTACTTCCACTCTCGTCACAAAGGTAATACTCTTGTATGGGGTGTGTGCACGTTCCCTTGCTGAGATTGCCACCTGTCTAGTATTTGTCATTTTTGCACCCACTAATGGTTTCATGGTTGCACCCTACTGGTTGTTAATCCCTCATATGATCATTTTGTTTTGAGCTGATACTGTCGCCTCAATTTCCATATTCACATGTTGTAAGGGGTGCATTTATCGTCACATCTCAGCATTACTTTACTACACATCATTTATGCAGTGTGTGTATGACTTAGTCCAGGGTTTCCCAAACTCGGTCCTGGGGGCTCCCAGGGTTGCACGTTTTGGTTTTTACCCTAGCACTACACAGCTGATTAAAATAATCAAAGCTTGATGATGAGTTGATGATTTGAATCAGCTGTGGAGTGCTAGGGCAAAAACCAAAACGTGCACCAATGGGAGGCACCAGGACCGAGTTTGGGAAACCTTGACTTAGGCTAATTCCAGGGCCGTCTCCAGGCATAAGCGACATAAGCGGTCGCTTAGGGCTCCCGGCTGCTAGGGCTCCCCGAAGAGGGAGGAACTCAGTCGCGGTCTCAACTTACTGTTGAGAGTTAGAATAGTTGAATACACAAGGTGCAAGTTCTATATCTGGTTGTGCAGTTTTTTCTCTTGTCACTCAATTAGCCATGTCAGCTAACAATTTTTAGATTGGTAAATTATTCTAGCCAGTTATCTAAATTTGTAGTAACCATGGCCGAATACCGACCGGGCATGAAGGGCACGTGCCAAGGGGCCCTGACCTCCAGGGGGCCCCCATTGATTTTGTCAGTCACTCTCACTCAGATATCAGTAACAAATGTGTAGAATCGCAGGAAATTAGCTGTAAAACAGCCCAAACAAATTCTCCACCCCATGGCAAAATGAGTGGAATTGCAGGAAATTCACTTTAAAACTGCAAAACAAATTCTCTGCCCCATGGAAAAATGAGTAGAATTGCATGAAATGTGTTATAAAATTGCAGAAATGTCTCTACGCCCCGTGGCAAGATGTGTAGAATTGCTGGAAATACATCTCCTGATTCTGTAGCATGACGAAACTTGATGTACAAGTACACACCCTGGACAGAAAGCTAGTCTGTCGTAGGGCCTTACACCCAATCCATCTTCTTAATGCTTAGTGCCAGGCAGAGAGGCATCGAGTCCCAGTTTTAGAATCCTTGGTACGACTCGACCGATCGAACACCCAACCTTCCTGTCTCAGAGCGTGCACTCTAACCACCAGGCTACTGAGTTTGGTTGAGCATGATACTGAACCAACAAACCCATTATCATTGAATTGACATTACGCTGGGAAATTCTTCAAAGCCCTATGAAGTATAGCAATGCCAAAATATGATAATTTAATTATAAGCTGTCATGTTTGGCATTAGTATTCCTTGTGTTTTGTCCTCAAACTTGTGAGAAAGAGCACATTTGCTGAAAGTAAAGTTTCAACTCTTTCAATTCTTCTCAGTGAAAACGAATAATATGTTCTCTCTCATTTGACTCAGGGCAACCTGTCTTTTCAGTGAAAATGAAACTGGAGCTTAAATAATAGCTATGGACGGTGACAATAACAATGTGCTTCGTATTGACTTTCGACAAGTTCAAGGCGTATGAGAACGATATGCAGTGGACCGAAGCTAATCCGCACATTCAGAGACTTTGGAAAAAGCAAGAAAAATAAATTGATAGGAGTGAAAGGAGCAAAACACATCATATATTTGTTATAGTGTACACATATCATATCACAGAAAACTGAAAGTCACTCAAGCTTTAAAGCTTGGGGGGGGGGGGTCTACTAAGCTAACACATGGAATTGTTTTAAGATGCCAAGGATAATTTAGCTATTTGATTTTGAATTTTTTAGGAGCCAATGTTTTTGATCAAATAAAAACATTGAAATATTGAGTTTGGCCCATAGAAACGCATTGAATAACACATTCATAAATGGCAAAACAAGACAGTCAAAAAATAAATCATAAGGAATAAGGTTTTGAAGTGTCTTTCCTATACAGTGGGGGAAAAAAGTATTTAGTCAGCCACCAATTGTGCAAGTTCTCCCACTTAAAAAGATGAGAGAGGACTGTACTTTTCATCATAGGTACATGTCAACTATGACAGATAAAATGAGATTTTTTTTTCCAGAAAATCACATTGTAGGATTTTTAATGAATTTATTTGCAAATTATGGTGGAAAATAAGTATTTGGTCACCTACAAACAAGCAAGATTTCTGGCTCTCACAGACCTGTTACTTCTTCTTTAAGAGGCTCCTCTGTCCTCCACTCGTTACCTGTATTAATGGCACCTGTTTGAACTTGTTATCAGTATAAAAGACACCTGTCCACAACCTCAAACAGTCACACTCCAAACTCCACTATGGCCAAGACCAAAGAGCTGTCAAAGGACACCAGAAACAAAATTGTAGACCTGCACCAGGCTGGGAAGACTGAATCTGCAATAGGTAAGCAGCTTGGTTTGAAGGAATCAACTGTGGGAGCAATTATTAGGAAATGGAAGACACACAAGACCACTGATAATCTCCCTCGATCTGGGGCTCCACGCAAGATCTCACCCCGTGGGGTCAAAATGATCACAAGAACGGTGAGCAAAAATCCCAGAACCACACGGGGGGACCTAGTGAATGACCTGCAGAGAGCTGAAACCAAAGTAACAAAGCCTACCATCAGTAACACACTACGCCGCCAGGGACACAAATCCTGCAGTGGAGACGTGTCCCCCTGCTTAAGCCAGTACATGTCCAGGCCCGTCTGAAGTTTGCTAGAGTGCATTTGGATGATCCAGAAGAGGATTGGGAGAATGTCATATGGTCAGATGAAACCAAAATTGAACTTTTTGGTAAAAACTCAACTCGTCGTCTTTGGAGGACAAAGAATGCTGAGTTGCATCCAAAGAACACCATACCTACTGTGAAACATGGGGGTGGAAACATCATGCTTTGTGGCTGTTTTCCTGCAAAGGGACCAGGACGACTGATCCGTGTAAAGGAAAGAATGAATGGGGCCATGTATCGTGAGATTTTGAGTGAAAACCAAGGGCATTGAAGATGAAACGTGGCTGGGTCTTTCAGCATGACAATGATCCCAAACACACCGCCCGGGCAACGAAGGAGTGGCTTCGTAAGAAGCATTTCAAGGTCCTGGAGTGGCCTAGCCAGTCTCCAGATCTCAACCCCATAGAAATCTTTGGAGGGAGTTGAAAGTCTGTGTTGCCCAGCGACAGCCCCAAAACATCACTGCTCTAGAGGAGATCTGCATGGAGGAATGGGCCAAAATACCAGCAACAGTGTGTGAAAACCATGTGAAGACTTACAGAAAACGTTTGACCTGTGTCATTGCCAACAAAGGGTATATAACAAAGTATTGAGAAACGTTTGTTATTGACCAAATACTTATTTTCCACCATAATTTGCAAATAAATTCATAAAAAATCCTACAATGTGATTTTCTGGAGAAAAAAAATCTCATTTTGTCTGTCATAGTTGACGTGTACCTATGATGAAAATTACAGGCCTCTCTCATCTTTTTAAGTGGGAGAACTTGCACAATTGGTGGCTGACTAAATACTTTTTTCCCCCACTGTATCTAGGAGATCTAAATTTTTGTGTTTTTTTGGACACATATTTAACCCCTTTTTTTTGTTGGCACAAAACTACCTCCATACTGCCATTCATTTTTTACACTAGTACCTGGTTACTGTGACACTTGTGGGGGATCATTGAGCAAAATAGAGGACACCATTGAGTGAGGGGGAGTCTAACCTTTCCATAGAGTGTCATATTAGTTTGTAGTCCAAACCGTTCAGATGCTACAAATGTTTTTGTGGGAAGAACGATTTTCCGGATGTCTCATGGTCTGACAAACACCGCTGTAGCTTGGCCACCTTCCACAGCAGATGCAGAAGACCGACATAAACGGATGTAATGGATTGAGATGCAGCCCATGCAAAAAAAACAGATATCTCTAGTTTAAACTGACAGATTTTGATGGGGTATTGTTTTATTATGATAATTAGACTTCCGCGTGTGTGCGTCAATAGACTCTTAAGGATTAAGTATTGATCAGTACAGGTAATTTTTGTTGGCCACCAAGACAAAACTTTGGCAGTGATATAATTTAAATTGTGATGCTGAAAAAATAACTTTGGATTTCACCTAATTCTTTCATAAAGAGCACATGTTCAACTTCATAACAAAATTGTTATCCCATCGCAAGAGGTAAAAAAAAAAAAAGTACTATAGTAAGTGCCTCTCTCCAGCTTAATTAAATAATGAAATAAATCTAATGCCCAAAATTGGGCACAAGGCTGTTGTTATTTTTTTTTCTTTGTTTTTATTGATTGAAACAAAAACTATACATCATACAATGCTCCACAATATGCTAGGTCTTGTGCTTCCAATGAGTGATATTTTACAGCTCTACAGTGGATGGTTAGCAGTGTTATGGTGCGTTCGTACCAAGTAGGAAGTGGGGATTTACCACATCTGGGATAAATCCACTTGAACGGCCCTCCAACTAGTAAACTAGTTAAATCATCCATGAATCCCCTTGTGATAGGGAATGGAAGCTTATTGTGTGCAACAGGGAGGGGCAATTGAATGCAAGATTCACATTTATTTTATTTTATTATTACAACATTTCTAGCCTGTCTATCTATGGGTAACAAGGTTGACGTGTCGCCAAACCCACTGACTCCAGGCCATCTATAAATCACTTCTAGGCAAATCCCCGCCTTATTTTAGCTCATTGGTCACCATAGCAACACCCACCCGTAGTATGCGCTCCAGCAGGTATATGTCACTGGTCATCCCCAAAGCCAACACCTCCTTTGGCCGCCATTCCTTCCAGTTCTCTGCTGCCAATGACTGGAACAAATTGCAAAAATCTCTGAAGCTGGAGACTCTTATCTCCCTCACTAACTTTAAGCATCAGTTGTCAGAGCAGCTTACCGATCACTGCACCTGTACACAGCCCATCTGTAAATAGCCCACCCAACTACCTCATCCCCATATTGTTATTTATTTTGCTCATTTACACCCCAGTATCTCTATTTGCACATCATCTCTTGCACATCCATCATTACAGTGTTAATACTAATTGTAATTATTTTGCACTATAGCCTATTTATTGCCTTACCTCCATAACTTGCTACATTTGCACACACTGTGGTCCTCTGTAGCTCAGCTGGTAGAGCACGGCGCTTGTAACGCCAAGGTAGTGGGTTCGATCCCCGGGACCACCCATACACAAAAAAATGTATGCACGCATGACTGTAAGTCGCTTTGGATAAAAGTGTCTGCTAAATGGCATATTATTATTATTATTATTATTATTATTATATATTTTCTGTTGTATTTTTACTTTATGTTTTGTTTTACCCCATATGTAACTGTGTTGTTGTTTTTATCGCACTGCTTTGCTTTATCTTGGCCAGGTCGCAGTTGTAAATGAGAACTTGTTCTCAACTGGCTTACCTGGTTAAATAAAGGTAAAAAATAAATAAATAAAAAAAATTAAAAAACGTGTTATGCTCGACCAGCTCAGTTTTTCACAACAAAACACCAGAAAATGCCCAAAAATAGTAGAACCAGCTCACCTGCTTTTACACGATGATTTGACTATTAGATGTTCAATCTTTCTTTTGAACTAAATATTGAAACACCATATTAAATTGAGAGTTCAGTTCACATAACAGGGTTGACATTAAAATGAGGGACAGATGTAAATGAATCACTAATCACATGAAATAAATAATTATAATAATCTTCAGAAATGACTGTTGTAAGTGACAGCAAACTTTCCAGGACATAGACATGTTTTATATGGGCAGAAAGCTTAAATTATTGTTAATCTAACTGCACTGTCCAATTTACAGTAGCTATTACAGTGAAAAAAATACCATGCTATTGTTTGAGGAGAGTGCACAACAACAAAAAACTTAGCACGGCAACTGTTTGATACATTCACCTCTGGAGGTAAATAATTTACTTACATTCAGTACATTTACATTTACATTTTAGTCATTTAGCAGACGCTCTTATCCAGAGCGACTTACAGGAGCAATTAGGGTTAAGTGCCTTGCTCAAGGGCACATTAACGTCATTTAGCAGACGCTCTTAGCCAGAGCGACTCACAAATTGGTGTGTTCACCCTATAGCCAGTGGGATAACCACTTTACAATTTGGGGGGGTTAGAAGGAATACTTTATCCTATCCCAGGTATTCCTTAAAGAGGTGGGGTTTCAAATGTCTCCGGAAGGTGGTGAGTGACTCCGCTGTCCTGGCGTCGTGAGGGAGCTTGTTCCACCATTGGGGTGCCAGAGCAGCGAACAGTTTTGACTGGGCTGAGCGGGAGCTATGCTTCCGCAGAGGAAGGGAGCCAGCAGGCCAGAGGTGGATGAACGCAATGCCCTCGTTTGGGTGTAGGGACTGATCAGAGCCTGAAGGTACAGAGGTGCCGTTCCCCTCACTGCTCCATAGGCAAGCACCATGGTCTTGTAGCGGATGCGAGCTTCAACTGGAAGCCAGTGGAGTGTGCGGAGGAGGGGGGTGACGTGAGAGAACTTGGGAAGGTTGAACACCAGACGGGCTGCGGCATTCTGGATGAGTTGTAGGGGTTTAATGGCACAGGCAGGGAGGCCAGCCAACAGCGAGTTGCAGTAGTCCAGACGGGGAGATGACAAGTGCCTGGACCAGGACCTGCGCCGCTTCCTGTGTAAGGCAGGGTCGCACTCTCCGAATGTTGTAGAGCATGAACCTGCAGGAGCGGGTCACCGCCTTGATGTTGGCGGAGAACGACAGGGTGTTGTCCAGGGTCACGCCTAGGCTCTTCGCACTCTGGGAGGAGGACACAGCGGAGTTGTCAACCGTGATGGCGAGATCATGGAACGGGCAGTCCTTCCCCGGCAGTAAGAGCAGCTCCGTCTTGCCAGGGTTCAGCTTGAGGTGGTGATCCGTCATCCATACTGATATGTCTGCCAGACATGCAGAGATGCGATTCGCCACCTGGTTATCAGAAGGGGGAAAGGAGAAGATTAGTTGTGTATCGTCAGCGTAGCAATGATAGGAAAGGCCATGTGAGGATATGACAGAGCCAAGTGACTTGGTGTATAGGGAGAAAAGCAGAGGGCCTAGAACCGAGCCCTGGGGGACACCAGTGGTGAGAGCACGTGGTGCGGAGACAGCTTCCCGCCACGCCACTTGGTAGGAGCGACCGGTCAGGTAGGGACGCAATCCAGGAGTGAGCCGCGCCGGAGATGCCCAGCTCGGAGAGGGTGGAGAGGAGGATCTGATGGTTCACAGTATCAAAGGCAGCAGACAGGTCTAGAAGGACAAGAGCAGAGGAGAGAGAGTTAGCTTTAGCAGTGCGGAGAGTCTCCGTGACACAGAGAAGAGCAGTCTCAGTTGAATGACCAGTCCTGAAACCTGATTGGTTTGGATCAAGAAGGTCATTCTGAGAGAGATAGCAAGAGAGTTGGCTAAAGACGGCACGCTCAATAGTTTTGGAAAGAAAAGAAAGAAGGGATACTGGTCTGTAGTTGTTGACATCAGTGGGGTCGAGTGTTGGTTTTTTGAGAAGGGGAGCAAGTAATCTTGCTCTGATTTGTTCATCCTAAGGGTCCCAGAGATAAAATGTAGCATAGTTTTGTTTGATAAAATCAATTTTTATATTCAAATGTAGGAACTGGGTTCTACAGTTTGAACCCCTGCTGTCTCTGGCTCTTCACCCACCCTGCCCGGCCATCTAGATGTGTGAAAGTTAGTGTATAAGCTAATGATCCATCATATATGACATTCCTGGGAGTGTGTAAACATACATTTTGTATTACCATATCATTTTTGTATGTTCATTTCATTTTCGTCATTTAGCAGAAGCTCTTATCCAGAGCGACTTACAAATTGGTGCATTCACCTTATGATAGCCAGTGGGACAACCACTTTACAATATATATATATATATATATATTTTTTTTTTGGGGGGTGGGGTAGGGGGAGGGTAGAAGGATTACTTTTATCCTATCCCAGGTATTCCTTAAAGAGGTGGGGTTTCAAGTGTCTCCGAAAGGTGGTGAGTGACTCCGCTGTCCTGGCGTCATGAGGGAGCTTGATCCACCAATGGGGTGCCAGAGCAGCGAACAGTTTTGACTGGGCTGAGTGGGAACTGTGATTCCGCAGAGGTAGGGGGGCCAACAGGCCAGAGATGGATGAACGCAATGCCCTCGTTTGGGTGTAGGGACTGATCAGAGCCTTTCCCCTCACAGCTCCGTAGGCAAGCACCATGGTCTTGTAGCAGATGCAGGCTTCAACTGGAAGCCAGTGGAGTGTGCGGAGGAGCGGGGTGACATGAGAGAACTTGGGAAGGTTGAACACCAGACGGGCTGCAGCGTTCTGGATTAGTTGTAGGGGGTTAATGGGACAGGCAGGGAGCCCAGCCAACAGCGTGTTGCAGTAATCCAGACGGGAGATGACAAGTGCCTGGATTAGGACCTGTGCCGCTTCCTGTGTAAGGTAGGGTCGTACTCTACGAATGTTGTAGAGCATGAACCTACAGGATCGGGTCACCGCTTTGATGTTAGCGGAGAACGACAGGGTGTGGTCCAGGGTCACGCCAAGGTTCTTTGCACTCTGGGAGGAGGACACAACAGAGTTGTCAACCGTGATGGCGAGATCATGGAGCAGGCAGTCCTTCCCCGGCAGGAAGAGCAGCTCCGTCTTGCCGAGATTCAGCTTGAGGTGGTGATCTGTCATCCACACTGATATGTCTGCCAGACATGCAGAGATGCGATTTGCCACCTGGTTATAAGAAGGGGGAAAGGAGAAGATTAATTGTGTGTCGTCTGCGTAGCAATGATTGGAGAGACCATGTGAGGATATGACAGAGCCAAGTGACTTGGTGTATAGAGAGAATAGGAGAGGGCCTAGAACTGAGCCCTGGGGGACACCGGTCGTGAGAGCATGTGGTGCGGAGACAGATTCTCGCCACGCCACCTGGTAGGAGCGACCTGTGAGGTAGGACGCAATCCAAGAGTGAGCTGCGTCGGAGTTGCCCAACTCGGAGAGGATGGAGAGGAGGATCTGATGGTTCACAGTATCAAAGGCAGCAGATAGGTCTAGAAGGATGAGAGCAGAGGAGAGAGAATTAGCTTTAGCAGTGCGGAGAGCCTCCGTGACACAGAGAAGAGCAGTCTCAGTTGAATGACCAGACTTGAAACCTGACTGAAGGTCAAGAATATCATTCTGAGAGAGATAGCAAGAGAGTTGGCTAAAGACGGCACGCTCAAGAGTTTTGGAGAGAAAAGAAAGAAGGGATACTGGTCTGTAGTTGTTGACATCGGAGGGATCGAGTGTAGGTTTTTTGAGAAGGGGTGCAACTCTCGCTCTCTTGAAGACGGAAGGGACATAGCCAGTGGTCAAGGATGAGTTGATGAGCGAGGTGAGGTAAGGGAGAATGTCTCCGGAAATGGTCTGGAGAAGAGAGGAGGGGATAGGGTCAAGCGGGCAGGTTGTCGGGCGGCCGGCCGTCACAAGTCGCAAGATTTCATCTGGAGAGAGAGGGGAGAAAGAAGTCAAAGCATAGGGTAGGGCAGTGTGAGCAGGACCAGCGGTGTCATTTGACTTAATAAATGAGGATCGGATGTCGTCAACCTTCTTTTCAAAATGGTTGACGAAGTCATCCACAAAGAAGGAGGAGGGAGGGGGAGGAGGAGGAGGATTCAGCAATAGAATCCTATAGTTCTCTATAGTTATGTACTTGAAAATGTATCAATTGACCAATTTGGCACATTTGGGCAGACTTGATACAAAATAGTCCAGTATTGCAAAGCTTCACTGGATCAATCTGCATCTTTGCACACACACTGCTTCCATCTAGTGGCCAAAATCTACATTGCGCATAAACTGCAATATTATATTGTGGCCTTTCTATTGCATTTCAAAGATGATGGAACAAAATAAATAATAGAAAACGCATGTTTTTTTGTTTGTATTATCTTTTACCAGATCTAATGTGTTATATTTTCCTACATTAATTTCACATTTCCACAAACTTCAAAGTGTTTCCTTTCAAATGGTATCACTAATATGCATATCCTTGCTTCAGGTCCTGAGCGACAGGCAGTTAGATTTGGTATGTCATTTTAGGCGAAAAGTGAAAAAAAGGATCCGATCCTTAAGAGGTTTTAAGAGGTAAATACTTTGATAGACTATGATAGGGAAGTTATAAAACATAATGTTTTTTTTACAGCAGAAGACTGAAGTCTAGTATAATGTCAAAAGCAAATCTCATCCTCATACCAAACTGAGCAAAAATATGAATGCAACATGCAACAATTTCAAAATTACAGTTTATATAAGGAAATCAGTCAATTGAAATACATTAATTAGGCCCAAACTATGGATTTCACATGACTGGGAATACAGATATGCATCTGTTGGTCACAGATACCTGGTGGACATTACTGCAGTCAGCACGCCAATTGCACACTCCCTCAAAACGTGAGCTATCTGTGGCATTGTTGTGTGTGACAAAACTGCACATTTTAGAGTGACCTTTTATTGTCCCCAGCACAAGGTGCACCTGTGTAATGATCATTCTGTTTAGTCAGCTTAATCTTGATATGCCACACCTTTCAAGTGGATGGATTATCTTGGCAAAGGAGAAATGCTCACTAACAGGGATGTAAACAAATTTGTGCACAAACTTTTAGAGAAATAAGCTTTTTGTGCTTATGGAAAATTCCGGGGATCTTTTATTTCAGCTCATGAAACATGGGACCAACACCTTACATGTTGCATGTTGCATTTATATTTTTGTTCAGTGTATATCTCTACCTACCGGTACATTCAATTAGACTCCTGCTAACCCCTCCCCCCCCACTACTATTCCAAACAGTGTGCATATGACCATGTGCTTGTGATGTGTTTATTAGTCATTCTCTCCTATCTCTGCCATAGCCACCTCAGCAGGTTCAGGTGATAAATGTCACTGAGCTTCATGCCCCAGATTCCTGGCTGACCTAAAAGCGAGGGTGATTGTTCCTCAGTTCTTGCCTTTGGAAACCGACCCCTTCACTCTTATTATAGATCTAAAGATGCTGCTGAACTGGTTCAAACTAGGACTTGCCACCAGCCCTACCTGGAGACCCACTGGAAAACACTCTGCAGCCACACTTTGGAACTCTCTTTCTTATTGGTCTATTAACTAGAAACACCAGGCGGGCCAAAACTCCATCCCACAAAAACACGCTGAAATTTCAGGCGGTCTTTTCAAACAGCTCTTACACTAAAAGGGCATTATCATCATTTCCACAATTTCAGTGTTGTTCCAACCTCATAGTGTGGAAAGATATATATATATATAACAAAGGAAAATCGTGTTTTTGACTGCACTGGGCCTTTAAGATAACCTTAAGGGGTTTGAGCCACAAGATAATAATATCACCTTTATAAGTGGCTTTATATTTGTGAACCAATATGGCTGACCTTGAAATCCATGCCCGACAGAGAGTGTGTCATATAAGCTTTGCTCTCACAATATAAATAATTCCTAAATGTTTGTCTAGAGGCCCTCTAAATGGCTTTATGCTTGAACGTCTACCATATATTTTCAGAATGATACCTTGATTTATGATGGAATGGCTTCCACTGTAGCTCAGTTGGTAGAGCATGGCACTTGCAACGCCAGGGTTGTGGGGTTGATTCCCATGGGGGCCAGGATGAAAAATGTATGCACTCACTAACTGTAAGTCGCTCTGGATAAGAACATCTGCTAAATGACTAAAATGTAAATGTATTGTTCAGACTCAAGGGAGATGTGCCACCTGTTGCCAGTTCCTCTTCATTCTCTACCATACTAAATGTACAGATATGGCTGAGCAAATACCCTCTGAGAATTCTCACTGTCAGTTTACCGCTCAATGAGAGCGCCATTAATTGTGTTGAAGTTTCTAAACGCTTTTGCTATGACTACTCAGGCGGTGTCTAAGCAGGTGTGCTCACGTCAGCGGTTATTTTCTCTCAGCCTCTTGGCAGAATGTGTAGAATAGCATGATATTAGCTATACAACTGCACACTTTTCTCTTTGCCCCATGGCAACATGTACATAATTGTAGGAAGTTAACAGCTAAGGGGCCCTTGCTCAGACCTTGCCGGGGGGGGGGGGGGACTGTAACATTGGAAAGTAGTCAATGAAACATGAAATTATAATGCCTGGTTATGCACAACAGGTGGGAGAAGAGTAGAAGTGTGTACATGACGGTCGGGGTACCTCACCTGGGTTGTCAGTGGTTGGAATGGGTTTGTTTTAAGTGGTTATAAGAAACCTGAATAGTGTACTGCAAGTTTGAATGTTCCACGTGAACACACCAACACACTATCACAGATTATTGTGAAATAGACACAAATTACTTATTTAAAATGTGTGACAGGCACACGAAACAAGCACACTTTTTTGTGTGTATTACACTATTTTCTTCTAAACACATTTCGATTTTCATTCTTCATAACATATTTTTGTACATTACACAAATTCCAATTTGCTGTGGCTAATATTAGCTAGGTTAGCTAAGTGGCTAATGTTAGCTAAACTAGGGGTAAGGTTAGGGGTTAGGTTTAGGGGTTATGGTTAGGGGTTAAGGTTAGGGTTAGGTAACATGCTAGCTACGTAGTAAAAGGGTTAGTTTAGGGTGAGGGTTAGCTAACATGCTAGCTAAGTAGCTAAAATGCTAAAGTTGTCCATGATGTGATTCTAACACGCAACGTTTGCGTTGATAGAAGGTTGCATTATATGCCCACCCATCCTCCCCGACCAACCTCTGGCCTATCATTTCTGTCTTAAGTAACCTACTCTCTTTATCTGTGATTGGAATGCACTGAATACAAAGTTGTGTACTGAACACGAAGAAGAAAAAAAATCCAATAAGCATTTTGTGTCTATTTCACAATAATCCGTGATACTAGGTTGGAACACACTGTGCATGACAAGTGAACAGCAACTAGGTTGTGTACTGGTGGTTTGAGTTTGATCCCAGTATGTTCAATAGACCTCACTATTATGAGCTCACTGACAATAAGTGTCCTCAGAAAAGAGCATGTGCCAAAATACAAATTAAATCTGCTCTTAGAAAAAAGGTGCTATTTAGAACCTAAAAGGGTTCTTTGGCTGTCCCCATAGGAGAACCCTTTGAATAACCCTTTTTGGATTCAGGTAGAACCTTTTGGGGTTCTGTGAAGAGCCCTTTCCAAAGAGGGTTCTACGTGGAACCCAAAAGGGTTCTACCTGGAACCAAAAAGGGTTCTACGAGGGCAGCCGAATAACCCTTTTGGAACCGTTTTTTCTAAGTGTGTTGTGTCAGGGATCACAGGTTCCTCTCCCCAGGACTCTCTTTGAAGCACCTCAGACTCATTCACTTATCTCTCTCTCTCTCTCTCTCGTCAGATGTACATCCAGACAGCCACGCTGACCGTCTCCCTTAGCCTGAGCGCCTGCGTCTCTCTGGGGATGCTCTACATGCCCAAGGTCTACATCATCATCTTCCACCCGGAGCAGAATGTCCCCAAGCGCAACCGCAGCTTCAAGGCCATCGTCACCATCGCCACCATGACCAGCAAGCTGTCCCAGCTGGCCTCCGAGCGACCCAACGGAGAGGTGCAGACCGAAATCTGCGAGGGCATGGATGCCAGCAGTGAGTATAAAGACGTGATCCCCTCACTTCGCAACACTGCCCCCGTTTTCTGTGAGGGCATGGATGCCAGCAGTGAGTATAAAGACGTGATCCCCTCACTTCGCAACACTGCCCCCGTTTTCTGCGAGGGCGTGGATGCCAGCAGTGAGTATAAAGACGTGATCCCCTCACTTCGCAACACTGCCCCCGTTTTTTTCACCAATATGTTTATTTTTGTGCGGAGTATACAGTGAGGGAAAAAAGTATTTGATCCCCTGCTGATTTTGTACGTTTGCCCACTGACAAAGACATGATCAGTCTATAATTTTAATGGTATTACATTATGGTAATGGTTTTCAGTGGGCAAACGTACAAAATCAGCAGGGGATCAAATACTTTTTTCCCTCACTGTAGCATATGATAGGTACAACCACAGGCAACAGGTAAAAGGCTTTCTACATACAGTAAAATAAACCACAGTTACTCAGCTATAGCTACAGTATCTGAAATATTGTTGTTGAAATCAGCTTGTTGAATATAATTTGAGAACAGATTATGCATAACTGTTCATCGCTCAGATTTAGACTTCAAAGCCATTTCAGATTCCGTTAGCAGAAGTTTCATACAGGCAAGCATCCTGCTGTTTACTTATCATGATTGTGCTGACTGCACAGTTTGATCTCTAAAACTTTATTTAATTTCATATCTCATCAGTTTCTCATTTCACTGAACCTCTAAGCTGCTTTCTAATTTGTTGCCTTTTTCCCTAATTATGGAGAATTTCTCAAATAAATACATGAATACATTTCAAAATGTAACTTCATTGTGAGTGATTAGTCCACATAGCCAACTGTACTAGTTTAGGTTGATGGTAGAAAGCCATAGTATCCTCAACATTTCATCAAGACTGTCCAGTTATGGGGTAATGCATTGAGGGAAGGACTGAAACAATACATTGAGTACAGAGGGAATCACTACACTCCAGGAAACTAACATATTCTCTATTCTTTGCCTTTACAGTGCCATCATCCAAAACAACGTATGTCAGCTACACCAATCATGCCATCTGAAGAGAGAAGCACTGAATAGAGGATTACTGAGGAATTCCACTTGCAGACTTGGATGTGTCAGATTCACACATGACAGGGCGTTCCAACAAGCATGAGACATTGATATTGCTCAGAGTCCAAATGACGACTGAGAGCGTGGCAGTCAACATAAATATGCCTGCTCTTTCATGTTCACAGACAGAGCTAATGGGCCTCCTATAAGCGGACAAAACTAAATGAATGGTCACTAAACAATTTTAGATCATTTAAATAGAAATTGTTGGGATCAACCATGTTAGTTAGTTAGTTAGTTATTCTAATTATACGTATTTTGTGGTTGTAAAGATTTCTCATTCTTGTCTCATGTCGTCTGAACTGCATTACGAGATGAGTTTGTCTCTGTGTCGGCTAACTGAATTGTAGCCTTGAGTTGTGAAATCTGTTAATGCCATGGTTTAAGCATGCACATTTTTATACAAATACTTTATTTATAATAAAGGAATGTTTTGAAAATGTTTAGGATTGTTGGATGAGGTTAAATATGAGAGTCGGATATGATTTATGTAGTTTACCTCAATTTAGATGGAAGTGATACTCAATGCGTCATCAATAAGGCATAACAGTTATGTGGTTGCCTTGACCTGAATTGGGCACACACCAAAAATATACCAGGATGGTAAGTAGGCAAATTATATTAAGAATGTAGGAAGTCTTAAAGCGAACTATGAAAAATATCTAGAGCACCCAAAAACCCCATGCTCTCAAAGGAAAACAAACAACATTGCTGTAGGTTTCCTATGAGACAAACTGTATAAAGTTGTGGCAAAAGTATTTCATGAGTTTTCCTGTGAACATAATGCAATTGTTTAGTTTTAACATTTTACTAACTGCGCAACATCACCAAAACTTGAGAAAAAAAATTGGGGATGGACTGACTTTTAAAGCTTTTTCTTAGTAATGATGCTGATATTAAAAAGATCCCCATATGGTACACAAAGCAAATACACTGAACAAACATATACAGTATATGCAACAATTTCTAAGATTTTACTGAGTTACAGTTCATATAAGGAAATCAGTCAATTGAAATACATTCATAGGCCCTAATCTATGGATTTCACATGACTGGGAATACAGATATGCATCTGTTGGTTACAGATACCTTTTTTTTTTATGTAGGGATGTGGATCAGAAAACCAGTAAGTATATGATGTGACCACCATTTGCCTCATGCAGCGCGACACATCTCCTTCTCATAAAGTTGATCAGGCTGTTGATTGTGGCCTGTGGAATGTTGTCCCACTCCTCTTCAATGGCTGTGCAAAGTTGCTGGATTTGTTGGGAACTGGAGCATGCTGTCGTACATACCACCATGGGGCACTCTGTTCACAACCATGACGTCAGCAAACCGCTCGCCCACACGACACCATACACGCTGTATGCCATCTGCCCTGTACAGTTTAAACCGGGACTCATCCGTGAAGAGCACATTTCTCCAGCGTGCCAGTGGCCATCGAAAGTGAGCAATTACCCACTGAAGTCGGTTAAGACGCCGAACTGCAGTCAGGTCAAGACCCTGGTGAGGACGACGGGCACGCAGATGAGCTTCCCTGAGAAGGTTTCTGACAGTTTGAGCAAAAATTATTTGGTTGTGCAAACCCACAGTTTGATCAGCTGTCCGGGTGGCTGGTCTCAAATGATCCCGCAGGTGAAGAAGCTGGATGTGGAGGTCCTGGGCTCGTGTGGTTACACGTGGTCTGCGGTTGTGAGGCTGGTCAGACATACTGCCAAATTCTCTAAAACGACGTTGGAGGCGGCTTATGGTAGAGAAATTAACATTCAATTCTCTGGCAACAGCATTCAATTCAAAACTTAAGACATCTGTGGCATTGTGTTGTGTGACAAAACTGCACATTTTAGAGTGGCATGTTATTGTCCCCAACACAAGGTGCACCTGTGTAATGATCACGATGTTTAAACAGCTTCTTCTTGATATGCCACACCTGTCAGGTTGATGGATTATCTTGGCAAAGGAGAAATTATCACTAACAGGGATGTAAACAGAGAAACGTGCTTTTTGTGCTTATGGAAAATGTCTGTGATCTTTTATTTCAGCACATGAAACATGGGACCAACACTTTACATGTTGCGTTTATATTGTTGTTCAGTGTACACTTTTTTTGCACTCATTTGTGCTATCTTGAACAGGGTAACAACATAATGGAACAAAAACGATGAGAGAGAAGGAAATCCAAAACAAACAAAAGTAGAAAATGTTGCAATGCACTAATGCTACAATGATAGTTTGGATCTTTAAGATACTTTCCTACCAAGCCACTAAATTTGATAAGTAATAATTTGATTGAATGCAATTCTGACACACCTAAAATAATGTCTACGGCAAAACCAAAAAATCCCTGCACAGTACAGTATGTGAAAACTAGTTAAGGGAATCAATACAGCCATTGGTACAGGCGAAGCAGGATCAATACAAGCTACAAGTGAAAACTCCTGAACCATGTAATGAATATTTCTGCATTTTCAACTGAACTGATGAATCCGTAGGCATTCGATGCATACTTTTCCTTGGTTGATGATCTAATTCAAACATAAATCCTCAGTATCTTTAACGTATCTTTATCATATACCCATACATTGTGGGTATTATTAAAATATTATCATATTTGCTAGTAACTGTTTGCATTAACCACAAATGATCTCTCTACATTCGTTCCATATGACTAAATGTTCCTAAATTGTGATGTACAGTATATTGACAGAGTGGTCACAGGAGATACAGGTGACTGCCAAAACAATGGAAACACTTGAGTAAATGAGGGATACAACGTATATATTGAAAGCAGGTGTTTCAACACAGGTGTGGTTCCTGTGTTAATTACTCAATTAACATCCCATCATGCTTAGGGTCATGTATAAAAAAAAATGCTGGGCAGGCCATTACTTTGGCCATTATTTTGGCTACCATGGCTTTGTCCCTGTAGGATTACAATGCCCCCATCTACAGGGCACGAGTGGTCAATAAATGGTTTGATGAGCATGAAAATGATGTAAACCATATGCCATAGCCGTCTCGGTCCCCAGATCACAACCCAATTGAACACTTTGTAGAGATTCTGGAGCGGCGCCTGAGACAGCGTTTATTATCACCATCAACAAAACACCAAATGATGGAATTTCTCGTGGAAGAATTGTGTCGCATCCCTCCAATAGAGTTTCAGACACTTGCAGAATGTATGCCAAGGTGCATTGAAACTGTTCTGGCTCGTGGTGGCCCAATGCCCTATTAAGAGACTTTTAAGGGACGTTATATTGGTGATTCCTTTATTTAGGCAGTTACCTGTAGATTGGAATATCACATTAACTAAATATGTCAACTTCTGTCTCACTTTTTTCTTTCAAAGAGTTTTGACCCTGGCAGCAATGGGCATGTCTCACACTTTAACGTTTACTGGTTATGATGATGGTTGTCCTTGGACACACACTGTTCTTCAGCTCAATAGTTGCTATATTATTTTATACATTTCAGATTTATTAGAGTTTTGGCTGACTTACGACAGCCAAGCAGTCCCCAGTATCATCAATGCTAATGATAGTAATAATAATAATAGTCCCGGCATATTGATCTTTTTGCACACTATTCCTCAGGGAGACTTTGAAGTACACTATATATACACAAAAGTTAGTGGATTTCAAATTAGTGGATTTGCTGTTATTATGAAGTGGAAACGTCTAGGAGCAACAACGGCTCAGCCGCGAAGTGGTAGGCCACACAAGCTCACAAAATGGAACCGCTGAGTGCTGAAGCGCGTAGCGCATAAAAATCATCTGTCCTCGGTTGCAACACTCACTACCAAGTTCCAAACTGCCTCTGGAAGCAACGGCAGCACAAGAACTGTTCATCGGGAGCTTCATGAAATGGGTTGAGCTTCATGAAATGGGTTTCCATGGCCAAGCAGCCACACACAAGCCTAAGATCACCATGCGCAATGCCAAGCGTCAGCTAGAGAGGTGTAAAGCTCGCCGCCATTGGACTCTGGAGCAGTGGAAATGCTTTCTCTGGAGTGATGAATCATGCTTCACCATCTAGCAGCCCAACGGACGAATCTGGGTTTGGCGGATGCCAGGAGGACGCTACCTGCCCGAATGCATAGTGCCAATTGTAAAGTTTGGTGGAGGAGGAATAATGGTCTGCCGTGCACAATAATGGTCCCCCATGCACAAAGCGAGGTTCATACAGAAATTGTTTGTCGAGATCGGTATGGAAGAACTTGACTGGCCTGCACAGAGCCCTGACCTCAATCCCATCTAAAACCTTTGGGATGAATTGGAATGCAGACTGCGAGCCAGGCATAATCGGCCAACATCAGTGCCTGACAAACACTAATGCTCTTGTCACTGAATGGAAGCAAGTCCCCACAGCAATGTTCCAACATCTAGTGGAAAGCCTTCCCAGAAGAGTGGAGGCTGTTATAGCAGCAAAGCGTGGACCAACTCCATTTTAATGCCCATGATTTTGGAATGAGATGTTCGACAAGCAGGTGTCCACATACCTTTGGTCATGTAGTGTATGTGGAAGCAACTCCACATATAGACCACCCCCTAATTTGTCTTACCTGTGGTGATCTTTTATACCAGTGACAAAAACGAATAAGGAGTTATGCCTACAGTAAGATAGGGGGCCACTTAACAGTGCAGTGTTTGGATTAATCTTCTTGTCCCTCTCTTTACCTTTAGTGAGCTCTTTTATTGAGTAAGACAGAGGATCCTGCACAATAAGCTTAATTGGCTGTTTGACAGACACACTGGAGGTATCCTGCTACTATGCACTTCCTTCATGCTCCTGTATGGGTGGCCAATCAGCCAATTATCCACTGAGAGCTTACAATATTCTAATGACACTGTGTGTCACTCTTGGGAGTAGGGAGATCTGAATGAATAGAGATCAATTAGACATGCAATATGCTTTGGCAGTCCAACTTTTTTCAACCTTTCCTAAAAACAGGCATTTCTTCCCTGAAATATTTCATAAATTGCATCCATTTTCAAGCGCATTTTATCCAGTAAAACCACCCCTCTCAACTGTTATATAATTATAATTTGTCAACATATTTCAGAAGTTTACAAGAACCCCTGTTCTTTCTATGCCGTCATTAGAAACAGACGTTTTGTCTTGTCAACCATGATTGATTTGAACACAATGGACTTTTTTTTTGACTTTCTGCCGATATTCTGAGTTATCGATTTATGGTGGACTCTGGCCACAGTCCTTTGGAGCACAGCTCTTTCATGTCTGAGCCCGGACTGAGTAGGGAGGCTGGGGAAGGGTCACAGGCTATTTTCCTATCATCCTAATCCCACTGAAACCCAAAATCCTGACTCCTGTCTAGCATGAAAATGCCTAACTGTATTATTTAACCCATAGGTTGCATTATCAAAGCAAGTCTCGCCTATGCATGTCAAAAATACCGCTATAACATTTCCCCCGTTTCTCTGCGCTGTCTATTGCTACAGGCTTTGGTTTTTCCATTTACGTTTTGGGGTTGGACTTTAGCACATATAGCTCGTTAGCACGTAGGGCGCACCGATTGGTGTCAACTCATTAGTCAGTATTTGTTACACATGTGCTGGTTGCCATCTCCTTAGTGGGAAGGTGTTTCACCTGTGCTGGCCCAGGTGCTATTTAAGAGTGGCTGGCCCAGTGCTCCAGTTGTCTTGAGTGATGTGAGAGTCAACACCTTTAGTTGGCGTACCTTATTTTGATTTCTAGAAAAACAATCCTTTATCTGATTTCATTGTACGCAACCTTTTTGGTTTGCTTCCTGTCTTTAAGTTTGGTGTGGGTTTTTCTTTTGGTTGCTGCTTCTTGGTCAAATTTAGTGTGCGCTCATGGTGGGTGTCTTAGGTTCCAGTTGTTGTTGCTAGTCAACTTTCAGTGGACACCCCCATGAGTGTCTTTCAGAACTCCTCCTAAAACTCCACCTGTTTCGTTTTGGTTGTTGGTCAGTGACTCTTTGTTAGTTCCCCCTTCAAGTTGAGTGACATTTTTGGTTTTCTAGCTGGGGAACGTAACACTATATGCATGTCAAAATACCTCTAACATTTCCCCCGCTTCTCTGCGATGTTTCGTATTGCTGCCCATTTGAGAGCTTCGATAGAGAATGTGTGATTAACAAATGGTATGAGAGTAGAGTTGGTCCCTGTTAAGATACCTTGTTATTTACTGTAAGAAATGTCCTCTCTGTAATATTAATGTGTCAGCATACTGAATTGTAATTGGATGCATTCTACCGTCGTACCATACTGCGCTAGAATTGGTTAAGACCACCCAGGTGGTGAGGTCATTCTTCAAGATGATCATGGCCGGAGACACATGAACATGCTAGTTATAGCTAGCTAATAAAGAGCTTTGTTTATAAAGAGCCTGTCGTGTTGCATTTGATTATTTTGTACAAAGCATACAAAACAAGACATGGTGTCAGAGTAAAAGGACTAAAAGATGGAGTTCCTTCACCTCAAATGGATTGGGGGTCTACAAATCTACCCGATGCATGGCGTAAGTTCAAACAGCATGTGGAGCTAATGTTCACGGGTCCTCTGAAGGAAAGAGGAGAGGAGGAAAAGTGCAGCTACCTGCTCCTCTGGATTGGTGAAAAAGGGAGAGACATTTACAACACATGGACACTTACCGAGGCTGAATCAAAGGTACTGAAAACATACTACGATCATTTTGAAGCATATGTTGTGCCAAAGACCAATACAATTTCCGCTAGGTACAAATTCCATGAGAAAGTACAGGGAGCTAGCGAATCGTTTAAACAGTTTGTCACTGAGCTGTGTCTGCTTGTGAAAGACTGTGATTATGCAAATAAGGATGAGATGGTCAGGGACCGTATTGTATTTGGAATACATTCACCGCGAGTGAGAGAGAAACCTTTGAATGTTGGGTATGAGCTAACGCTGGACAAAGCTATCGACATAGCCAGATCTCACGAGCTAGCACAAGTTCAGATGAAAACCATTTCGGGCAGCAGCACGAGCGCATCACGTGAACAAGCAGTGTACGCAGACATCCAAGCACAACTCAGGTGCTTAGAGAGCATGTTTCAGAATGGAGAGAGACAGAGCGACACAGTCTCCAAATGCCCCAAAAAATTAGGATATTGTGGATACAAAGTGCATTTACCCATACATCTCCGTTTTGGATAGATAGCTCTTCGTGTTGTTGTTTGTTTAGTGTTTTCCAATTTTCCCAGAAGTCGTTAGTGTATGGATTCTTCAATTACATTGAGCTGATTTCTGACATGCATCCTATTCCAAGATGACATAGCAGTGCGATCGTGTTCTTTGTTGTGTGTCTGTGTAAATAGCCTGTTTTTTGTATTGTTTGTATTTTTCGTACATATTTCACTATCACACTTTTCATCCTTCTACAAAATATACTTTCCTGCAACCCGCCTCACTCAATGTGGAACGGATTCTAATATTGACTTACCTTTTATCTAGAATCTCCAGTTGATACCAGCTAGCCAGCTAACTAGCTACTTGCTATTAGCCACCGTTAGCGGTTTTCACCCAGAACATTGGATTTTCTGCCGGAATAACTGAATCACTGGACATTAACACCGGATCGCAACTAGCTAGCTGCAACAGAATTGGATGTTGCTTATTGGCTAATCACCACTGCCCCTGAAGCAAGCACCTGTTAGCCTTGAGCCAGGCCCATATCCCAGCTATCTACCTCTCTGTCTACCGGATGGGAGTAGCCAGCTAACTAGCTACTTGCCATTAGCCACCGCTAGCGGTTTCTCACCATTGTCCGTGGCCTGCATTACCTACCTACCAGCCAGCTCTAGCCTGGACTATTATCGGCCAGTCTGCACTGTCTGCACAGCGCGTTATCGACCCAGAACATATCGGTTTTTCTGCCGGAATCACTGATTCACTGGACCTTTAACACCGGATCATCGTAGCTAGATAGCTGCAATCAAATGGATGTTGTTGTTGGCTAATCAGCCTTGAGCTAGCCGCGAGCCCTTCTCCCGGCTATCTACCTCTCTGTCAACCAGACGGGACCTCCTAGTGTTGACACGGAGCCCCGCCAATCCAACACGACTGGTCTGCCGACGAAATCGTCTGATGCGATTACAACAGGTTTCCCGTTACGACGTCGACCACGAAGATCCATCTGCTAGCCCCGGACCGCTAGCACACGCTAGCCGTGGCCTCTTGCTCGCCAGTGCTATAGCAGCCCTCGAACTACCTCCGAACTCTCCTATTGCTGTTCACCGGACCTTATGATAACTCAGCTATACAGCTGATGCCTGCTGGACTGTTCCTTTATACGGTACCGCATACTGTTTATGTTTAGCCTCAGCCCAAACTTTGTCGCCATTACCAGCTGTTGTCTTAGCTCTCTCGAATAACACCTGTGATTGCTTTATGCCTCTCTCCCATGTCAATATGCCTTGCTTATTGCTGTTTCGGTTATTTCTTATTGTACTATTTCACTGTAGATCCCCCAGCCCAGCTCAACCTGCCATAGATAGCTCCTTTGTGTCCCACCCCCCATACACGCGGAGACCGACTCAATCGGTGCCTCCAGTGATGCTATCTCTTTCATCGTTACCCAACGCTTAGGTTCTACCTCCACTGTACTCATATCCTTCCATATCCTTTTCTGTACATAATGCCCTGAATTTATTCTACAACGCCCGGAAACCTGCCCCTTTTTTTCTCTGTACCCAACGCACTAGAAGACCAGTACTTAAAGCCTTTAGGCGTATCCTTATTCTACTCCTCCTCTGTTCCTCTGGTGATGTAGAGGTTAACCCAGGCCCTGTAGCTCCCAGTATCACGCCTACTCCCCAGGCGTTATCATTTGTTGACTTCTGTAACCATAAAAGCATTGGTTTCTTGCACGTTAACATCCAAAGCCTCGTCCCTAAGTTTGTGTTATTCACTGCGTTAGCACACTCCGCCAACCCTGATGTCCTAGCAGTGTCTGAATCCTGGCTTAGGAAGGCCACCATATAGCCAAAAATTCAGTAATGTCCATCCCCAACTACAACATTTTCCGTCTCGATAGAACTGCCAAAGGGGGTGGGGTTAAAATCTACTGTAGAGATAGCCTGCAGAGCTCTATCGTACTATCCAGGTCTGTGCCCAAACTGTTTGAGCTTCTACTTCAAAAAATCCACCTTTCCAGAAATAAGTCTCTCACTGTTGCCGCTTGCTACAGACCCCCCTCAGCCCCAAGCTGTGCCCTGGACACCATATGTGAACTGACTGCCCCCCATCTATCCTCAGAGTTTGTACTGCTTGGTGACCTAAACTGGGATATGCTTAACACCTCGGCCAACCTACAATCTAAACTAGATGCCCTCAATCTCACACAAATTATCAACGAACCTACCAGGTACAACCCTAAATCTGTAAACATGGGCACCCTCATAGATATCATCCTGACAAATTGACCCTCTAAATACACCTCCGCTGTCTTCAACCAGGATCTCAGCGATCACTGCCTTATTGCCTGCGTCCGTAATGGGTCCGCAGTCAAACGACCACCCCTCATCACTGTCAAACGCTCCCTATAACACGAGCAGGCCTTTGTAATTGACCTTGCCCGGGTATCCTGGATGGATATTGACCTCATTCCATCAGTAGAGGATGCTTTGTTGAGAGGAAAGCACTTTTAAAGAACAATCTTAAATAAGCATGCCCCATTCAAAAAATGCAGAACTAAGAACAGATATAGCCCCTGGTTCTCCTCAGACTTGACTGCCCTTGACCAGCACAAAAACATCCTGTGGCGTACTGCATTAGCATCGAACAGCCCCCGCAATATGCAACTTTTCAGTGAAGTCAGGAACCAATATACACAATCAGTTAGGAAAGCAAAGGCTAGCATTTTCTAACTGAAATTTGTCTCCTGTAGCACTAACTCCAAAAACTTTTGGGACACTGTAAAGTCCATGGAAAATAAGACCACCTCCTGCCAACTGCCCACTGCACTGAGGCTAGGAAACAGTGTACCACCGATAAATCTACAATAATCGAGAATTTCAACAAGCATTTTGCTACGGCTGGCCATGCTTTCCACCTGGCTACCACTACCCCGGCTACCAGCTCTGCACCATCCGCTGCAACTTGCCCATGTCCCCCCCGTTTCTCCTTCACACAAATTCAGACAGCTGATGTTCTGAAAGAGCTGAAAAACTGGACCCCTACAAATCAGCTGGGCTAGACAATCTGGACCCTTTCTTTCTAAAATTAGCCACCGAAATTGTCGCAACCCCTATTTCTAGCCTGTTCAACCTCTCTTTCGTAACGTCTAAGATCCCCAGAGATTGGAAAGCTGCCGCGGTCATCCCCCTCTTCTAAGGGGGTGACGCTCTAGATCCAAACTGTTACAGACCTATATCCATCCTGCCCTGCCTATCGAAAGTATTTGAAAGTTAACAAACAGATCACCGACCATTTCGAATCCCACCGTACCTTCTCCGCTATGCAATCCTGTTTCCGAGCTGGTCATGTGTGCACCTCAGCCACGCTCAAGATCCTAAACAATATTTTATCCGCGATCGATAAAAGACAGTACTGCGCAGCCGTCTTCATCGACCTGGCCAAGGCTTTCGACTCTGTCAACCACCGCATTCTTATTGGCAGACTAAATAGCCTTGGTTTCTCTAATGACTGCCTCGCCTGGTTCACCAACTACTTCTCAGTTAGAGATCAAGGTGTCAAATCGGAGGGCCTGTTGTCTGGACCTCAGGCCGTCTCTATGGGGGTGCCACAGGGTCCAATTCTCGGGCCGACTCTATTCTCTGTGTATATCAATGATGTTGCTCTTGCTGCTGGTGAAGCTCGGATCCACCTCTATGCAGACAACACCATTTTGTATACATCTGGCCCTTCATTGGACACTGTGTTAACAAACCTCCAAACGAGCTTCAACGCCATACAACACTACTTCCATAGCCTCCAACTGCTTTTAAACACTAGTAAAACTAAATGCATGCTCTTCAATCGAACGCTGCTTGCACCCGCCCACCCGACTAGAATCACTACTCTCGGCGGGTCTGACCTAGAGTATGTGGACAACTACAAATACCTAGGTGTCTGGTTAGACTGTAAACTCTCCTTCCAGACTCACACTAAGCATCTCCAATCAAAAGGTAGATCTAGAATCGGCTTCCTATTTCGCAACAAAGCCTCCTTCACTCATGCTGCCAAACATGCCCTCGTAAAACTATCCTACCGATCCTTGACTTCGGCGATGTCATTTACAAAATAGCCTCCAACATTCTACTCAGCAAATTGGATGTAGTCTATCACAGTGCCATCCGTTTTGTCACCAAAGCCCCATACACTTGTCACGCCCTGGCTCTGGGGACTCTAGTATGTTGAGCCAGGGTGTGAGTTTTCATGTGTGTTGGTTCTAGTTGTTGTATATCTATGTTGGCCAGGGTGGCTCCCAATCAGAGACGGCTGTAGCTCGTTGTCTCTGATTGGGAGTCATACTTAGGTAGCCGTTAGGCATTCATTCATTGTGGTTTCTTGTTCCGTGTTGGTTTGTGAATGTAACCAGGGACGTCACGTTTTCGTTTTGTTGTTTTGTTCGTGTGATCATCTATAAGTAAATATGTTCGCATTCCACGCTGCGCCTTGGTCCTCCTCTGTTCCCGACGATCGTGACAATACTACCTACCATTGTGACCTGTACGCTCTTGTTGGCTGGCCCTCACTACATATTCGTCGCCAAACCCACTGGCTCCAGGTCATCTATAAATCACTGCTAGGCAAATCGCTGTCTTACCTTAGCTCACTGGTCACCATAACAACACCCACCCGTAGTCTGCGCTCCAGCAGGTATATCTCACTGGTCATCCCCAAAGCCAACACCTCCTTTGGCCGCCATTCCTTCCAGTTCTCTGCTTCCAATGACTGGAACGAACTGCAAAAATCTCTGAAGCTGGAGACTCTTATCTCCCTCACTAAATTTAGGCGTCAGTTGTCAGAGCAGCTTACCGATCACTGCACCTGCACAGCCATTCTGAAATTAGCCCACCCAACTACCTCATCCCCATATTGTTTTTTATTTTGCTAATTTGCACCCCAGTATCTCTATTTGCAAATCATCTTTTGCACATCTATCATTCCAGTGTTAATACGAAATTTTATCACACTGCTTTGCTTTATCTTGGCCAGGTCGCAGTTGTAAATGAGAACTTGTTCTCAACTGGCTTACCTGGTTAAATAAAGGTGAAATAAAAATTAAATAAAATGGCGAACAGGGAAATTGCCCAGCTAAAGGCAAACAGTGTACTAAATGTGGGAAATGGAATCACTTTGCAAAAGTGTGCAGAGCTTAACGTGGAAAAACCGTACATACAGTGAGTGAGGATGAAATGTCAATCAAAGAGTCAATTGCTGATGAACTGTTTATTGATTCAGTGACACAGAAAAGTCAGATAGAGACAAAGCAAGCTTTTGCTGACATAGGAACACAAGCCGCAGAGCTAAAGTTCAAACTAGACACTGGTGCACAAGTAAACATTATTCCTCTGAATAAGTACCAAAGCTTGACATCTGAGTGCGAGCTACAGCCCACCACATGCAGACTGACTGGTTATGGTGGTGAACAGCTCCCAGTAAAAGGCCCATGCACTTTCAAATGCAAATACAAGTGACATGATGTTGGACTTTTACATTGTTGACACTCGAGCACCTGCAGTGCTAGGTCTTAAAGCATGTTTAGACATGGACCTCATCAAGCTAGTTTTATCAGTGACAGCACCAGTAGAGATGGAGAATGTCATGGACGAGTTTGCTGATGTTTTTACAGGAATAGGACTATTCCCAGGAGAATGTACCATTCACCTTGACCCAGATGCAACCCCTGTGGTCTACCCACCTAGAAAGATTCCACTTGCTCTCCGCGCCCGTCTGAAGAAAGAGTTGGAGAGCAGGGAGCAATCTGACACCGTCACCAAGGTTACAGAACCGACGGATTGGGTCAACGCGTTAGTGGTGGTGGAGAAACCACGCACAGGCAAGCTCAGAGTATGTCTCGACCCAAGAGACTTGAACAAGGCTATCAAAACCCCTTACCGACGCTAGATGGCATCACAAACAAGCTAGCGGGAACACGCTACTTCAGTGTCATGGATGCCAGATCAGGCTACTGGGCTATCAAGCTCACAGAAGAGTCATCTGAGCTCACAACGTTCAACACACCGTTTGGACGCCACATGTTTCGTCGCCTGCCTTTTGGGATTATCTCAGCAAAAGATTGACGAGGTGTACGAAGGCCTCGATGGAGTTGTGGCAATTGTGGACGACATCCTTGTCTATGGTCGAACCAAAGAGGAACACGACAGAAACCTCAGAGCGATGCTGCAAAGGTCCCGCGAGAGAGGAGTCTGGCTCAACCCCGTGAAGAGCACAGTCGGCGCTACAGAGGTCAGCTACTTCGGACATCTTCTCACAGCGAATGGAATCATGCCAGATCCGCAGAAGATCTCAGCCATAAAATAAATGGAGCCACCAAAAGAGACTGTTTCCATCGCAGAGCTGGAAACAGTGCTTGGCATGGTGAACTACTTAGCCAAGTTCGCACCCAGCTTCTCCAATGCTAATGCACCCCTGCGTCAGCTGCTAAAGCAGTCCAGTGAGTTCCTCTGGGACAAGCAACATGACATCGCTTTCCAAAAAGTGAAAGACTTGATCATGAGAGAATCAGGATCAATCCTTGCCTACTACGACCCCAACAAAGAGCTCAGACTCCAGGTGGATGCGTCGAAGTATGGACTAGGTGCAGTGCTACTACAAGAAGGAAAACCATCGGCTACGCTTCCAAATCTCTCACAGACTGTGAAATCAACTACGCTCAAATCGAAAAGGAGCTGTACGCCATTCTGTTTGGATGTAAGCGTTTCCATCAGTATGTCTATGGACGACAAGTCATTGTGGAATCAGACCACAAGCCCCTCGAGTCAATCATGAGGAAACCATTAGCCGCAGACAGAGAATGATCCTTCAACTACAGAAATACGACTTCACAATCACTCACCGTCCAGGCAAAGAAATCCCTGTCGCAGACACACTCTCCAGGAAGTTTCTTACCTACAAGGACAGCAGCCTCAGTGAAGGCATGGACATGCAGGTGCACACTGTGTACCGCAACTTACCAGTTAGTGACACAAAACGGAAGGAAATCTGAGCAGAAACAGAAAAAGACACAAAACTCACACAGCTGAGGAAAGTCATTCAGTCAGGATGGGCCTGAGGAGAGGAGAAAATGCCCTCAGAGCGTCTCAGAGTTCTGGAACCATCGTGACGAACTATCACAGATCAACAGAATCTTTTTCAAAGGAGAGAAAATCATAATTCCTACCAGTCTCAGAGAAGAGATTTTGACAAAGATCCATGCTGGACAGTACATTTTGTTTTGGCCCGGAATGTGCAAACAAATAGAGGACATGGTTGGTAAATGCCCCACCTGTCTTGTACGACGCCCCTCAAACACCAAAGAGCCAATGTTATCTCACCGTATCCCAGACCGACCCTGGCAGGTCGTGGCAACCGATCTGTTCACCTGGAACAACGAGGACTACATTATAACAGTGGACTACTACAACAGATACTTAGAACTCGACAAGCTTCACAGCACCACATCTGCAGCTGTGATACACAAGCTGAAAGCAGCCTTTGCCAGGCATGGCATTGTAGAGACTTTAATATCTGACAATGGGCCCTGTTACAAATCAAATTAGTTTGAATGTTTCACAATAGCATGGGAGTTCACACACGTCACCACAAGCCCACATTACCCTGAAAGTAATGGCCTTGCTGAGAAATCTGTGCAGATTGCTAAATCACTCATGGACAAAGCAAAAGCAGACAAGAGACCCCTACCTCAGTCTCCTTGAATACTGCAACACTCCAGTTGACAACTTCAAATCAACAGCCCAGCTGTTGATGAGCCGCAGACTTCGCTCAATCCTTCCCAGCACTAACCAGCAGCTTCAACCTGAGATCGTGAGCTACAAGGAAATGCATGCAAAACGTGCACAAAGACAACAACACCAAAAGCGATACTACGACAGGTCAGCTAGACCATTGCCACCGTTGAACGACGGAGAGTCAGTTAGAATCCAGGAGCACGGCTACTGGAAGCCAGCAGTCATCATCCAACTAGCTGACACTGAAAGTTCATATCACGTTTGCATCGCAGAAGGAGTGGTGTACCGCTGCAATCGTCGTCACCTACTGAACACAAAAGAACAACACACTGACGAGATGAACTGTTCCCCTGAAAGAGAACGGGATGGACTAAACACACACACAACACAACATACACCATACTTACCTGCAACACCACAAGAACTGTTGACTGACACGGAAGCATGCTCAGCTTCATATCACACAAGGTCAGGAAGAGAGGTCAAGCCTAGAGCTGTCCTAGACCTGTGAAATGTCAAAGGGTGTAGGCGTATCGCTGCCCTAAAAGACTTCCGGACTGTAAACTTGTTATTGAAAAGTTAACTTGAATTGCTTTGGTATTGTATTTGTTTGAAATGTTGATGTCATTGCTACAGTGAAAAGCTGAGTTGCTGAGAAATATTTGTTCTAAAAGTAACAATATTCTGAATCATTGTTTCAGAGTCTGTTATGTTGATATAGTTGGTGCAGTATAAATGGTTACTTACCTTGAGATCAAACTACAGAGCATGTATTCAAAAGAAGCGCTTAAAATATGTAGAACATTTTTCTTTTTTTAGACACTCTCCATCTCCCAGTTATTCATGAGTTGATCTGCTGTCTGTATAATCAACTCGATTTTGCCAAATAGGAGATTCTGTCATTTGTTCGAAAGTTATCTAGCAAGCTTAGCAACTTTGGTCATTTGACATTTGTTTGACTGTTACAATATTTGTATGATTGGCCAATGCTATAGCCTACTTGGGCTGCACTCTGTGCATCCTGAGCGCTCTCTCTGTCGAGATAGGCCTACTGCTAAAATGCACTGAATTAATTGAGGAACATGATAACTGAATTTATGAACGGCCTGTTTCGCAATTCACAACAATGTCATTGGCAATCAAAGAGAGTAACTATCATTACTAAATATCAGTTTAATTTGCCTACATAGTGGATCTGACAATGTGGCGCAGCTCCCTTATTTGGGGAGAACCATGGCATAGTGACGATATCTTTTAATCGGCACTTTCGATTTTTGCGATTTTTCCCAGGACTTTTGGGTTAAATATGAATTATTTCCGATATTGAAACTTGGTAGATTTTCAGGAAAATATTAATCCCTACTCTGCAGGTCTTGCGCAGTCTCATAACTGGGAAGGAATGATTAGGGTATTCACTAGTTGACGCCATAAAGACAACCTAATTGCTTATGCCACGATGGAAGCATCTGCCACATTCACTGCAACAAAGGATTATATATTACTGAAGATTTGTTGTGTATTCATTTGTAGTTTAAATCTTAACCCAAAATGCCGCATCCAACGAATTCACATTCAGTTGTTTAAAGCAGAGAAGGAAAGCTCAGTTTGGTGTGAACTGTCACATTCTCACAAGTATGCCATGTCTCAAAATGAAGGATGCTTTTGCTCAAATTAGAAAAAGGACACTTTTGCCAGAAAGTGTCATCTTGCTTATTTATGCTCTACCACAGGTTGTCACCACCAGTTCACTGGCATCTGTCACTTTTGTTGGTAAGTTATAATTGACATTTTCAAAGAGTTAAAGCCACAACCTGCCATTTCAACAGCCTGACCCTGCCACTTTGTTTGGTAAACTGACGGATGGGGATGGATATGTAACCACTCAAATTCATACAAAGCTATTCAAACAAGGATTGATAGTGTATAATTTTAAACGTGTGACAAGCCCGATAGGGCAGTCGGTTTTGTATTTCCTAGCTGTTTATGGGTTAAGGGGGAGGATGAGTGAAACAAATCTGATGGGAGTAACAACTCCTCCCAGCTTGTATGGAATGAGCAGGGTTTTTAAATTTTCTATAAATCGTACGGTCTCCTTATTGATCGGTGTGTGAATTCATCTCTGGTAAGGGTTAGGATGCTGATAAGTCAGAGGGTACAGCGCACCATGAATCTCAATGACCATGACTGAGAGCCACTCAATAGGAGGCTGTAGGAGGAACACTCAGATGGCGAAAAATGCACCAAATTCTTTTTTTAACCTTCAACATAGAAATGCTACCAAAAATAATTTACTGAAACTGGTTACAAATGCCATGATTCACCAAATTATATTTTGAAGGAGGAAGCAAAGTACTTTAAGCATGTGTTTTCATTTCAGTCGCCTCCATCTCCTATAACTGAAGCTAATTGTAGAGATTTTTTTCTATTGATAATGTAAGATTAACACCCATACAGAAAGACTCATGTGAAGGTGAAATTACAGAGGAGGAACTTTTACCAAGTTTACCAATAAAATAGTCTAATGGTGATGTGGATATACTCGGAATACATATCCCAAATGAAATAAATGATCTCACTCCAATACATTTTAATAGAAAGTTAGCAAAAATTGATAAGATCTTGCTACCATGGAAAGGTAAATACCTGTCAATTTGTGGAAAAATCACCCTGAATAACTCTTTAGTATTATCCCAGTTTACCTATTTGCTTATGGTCTTGCCTACCCCTAGCGAACAGTTTTTTAAATTATATGAGAAAAAATACTCCATTTTATTTAGAACGGCAAGCCAGACAAAATTAAATGGGCCTATTTATATAATGAATATGAATTCGGAGGACAGACATGATTTAAATATTATATTATAATATAATATGCCATTTAGCAGAAGCTTTTATCCAAAGCGACTTACAGTCATGTGCAGATAAATTTTTACGTATGGGTGGTCCCGGGGATCGAACCCACTACCCTGGCGTTACAAGCACCATGCTCTACCAATTGAGCTACAGAGCATTAGACCTATCACTAAAAGCTTCAGGCACACAACAGTTATACTTAAATCCGAACTGGTTCTCTAGCAAATTAGTAAGATTGTCTCACCCAATGTTCAAGAATGGCCTTTTTCCCTTTTTTCAGATTACAACCTCTCACTTTCAGTTATTTGAAAAAGAAATAATCTCCCAAATATCACTATTTCTAAAACAAGCCATAGAAAGTTGGTTGCAATGTCAATGTAATCCTCCAGAAACGACAGAACAAATAATGCAACAAATATTGTGGTTAAACTCAAATATACTAATTGATAAAAAAAACATTATTTTTTTATTTATTTAAAAAAGAAAATGTATAATCTTCGTAAATGATATCATAGGTAGGACTGGTGGAGATATGTTGCACATGCAGCTAACAAAAACATATGGAAATGTCTGCTCTACCCAAAATTACAACCAAATAATTGCAGCATTACCGCAAAAATGGAAGAGGAAAGTGGAAGGGGGAAAAAGTAAGGAACTTGTCTGTCGGCCCTGCATTAAAGAACATAATTGGTTAAAGAAAATTGTGATAAATAAAAAAGTATTCCAGTTTCATTTAAGGACCAAAGGATTGACAGCTGTCCCATATAGATGCAAAATAGTTGGGAAGAGATTTTTGACGTACCGATTCCATGGCATAGTGTTTATGAACTGATACGCAAAACAACGCCGGATTCAAAACTTAGAATTGTTCAATTTAAATTATTATACAAAATTCTTGCTACCAATAGAATGTTCTTTATAAGGGAGATACAATCTTCCCAGCTCTGCAGAGACAGAATCATTAGATCATTTGTTTTGGTACTGTCCATATGTAGCTTGTTTTTGGACACAGGTCCAGGAATGGCTAAAGGATTGCAATATTTACCTGGAGCTAACTCTGCAGATAGCACTACTGGGTGATCTGAAAAGTCATAGTCAATCGATCAATAATATAATAATACTTTTAGCAAAAATGTTTATTTTCAATTTACGATCTGTAGAAACAATGAGAATAGAAGGGTTCAGAACTTTTGTAAAACATCAGAGTACAGCTGAAAAATATATGGCAAATAGAAATCCAATATGGATGGTGTTAAGAGATAGATGGGAGGTGTTGAATGGAGTTGAAGGATGGGACTAATAACAACTAACAACCACTAATAACAACAAGATAACTAATGTAAAGCATACTGTGTCAATAATAAGTATATAGGTTATAGGTTGAGAGCTTTTGTGAAAGAGCACAGCTAGAAAGATCTGGCATATAGAAGCAAACCGGATGGACATCATGAAAATGATCGGAGAGGTTGAGGGTAAAGTAAATTCAGGAGTAATAACAAACAAAATATAATTATTGTAGAATTGATTGTGTCCATAAAATGTATATAGTATGTATAAGCTGGAAGTAATGGCCTAAGCATTGTTGTTCACTAGTTTACTCCAATTAGGGAAGGGGTGGTGGGGTTGGAAAGTAATAAAGGGATATATATATATATATATATATATATTTTAAATAATAATAAATATAATAATAATATTTATTTTTCTATTTTAAATGATATGTGTATATATATATATATATATATATATATACAGTGGGGAAAAAAAAGTATTTAGTCAGCCACCAATTGTGCAAGTTCTCCCACTTAAAAAGATGAGAGACGCCTGTAAAAAAATCCAGAAAATCACATTGTAGGATTTTTAATGAATTAATTTGCAAATGATGGTGGAAAATAAGTATTTGGTCACCTACAAACAAGCAAGATTTCTGGCTCTCACAGACCTGTAACTTCTTCTTTAAGAGGCTCCTCTGTCCTCCACTCGTTACCTGTATTAATGGCACCTGTTTGAACTTGTTATCAGTATAAAAGACACCTGTCCACAACCTCAAACAGTCACACTCCAAACTCCACTATGGCCAAGACCAAAGAGCTGTCAAAGGACACCAGAAACAAAATTGTAGACCTGCACCAGGCTGGGAAGACTGAATCTGCAATAGGTAAGCAGCTTGGTTTGAAGAAATCAACTGTGGGAGCAATTATTAGGAAATGGAAGACATACAAGAGCACTGATAATCTCCCTCGATCTGGGGCTCCACGCAAGATCTCACCCCGTGGGGTCAAAATGATCACAAGAATGGTGAGCAAAAATCCCAGAACCACACGGGGGGGACCTAGTGAATGACCTGCAGAGAGCTGGGACCAAAGTAACAAAGCCTACCATCAGTAACACACTACGCCGCCAGGGACTCAAATCCTGCAGTGCAAGACGTGTCCCCCTGCTTAAGCCAGTACATGTCCAGGCCCGTCTGAAGTTTGCTAGAGTGCATTTGGATGATCCAGAAGAGGATTGGGAGAATGTCATATGGTCAGATGAAACCAAAATATAACTTTTAGGTAAAAACTCAACTCGTCGTGTTTGGAGGACAAAGAATGCTGAGTTGCACCATACCTACTGTGAAGCATGGGGGTGGAAACATCATGCTTTGGGGCTGTTTTTCTGCAAAGGGACCAGGACGACTGATCCGTGTAAAGGAAAGAATGAATGGGGCCATGTATCGTGAGATTTTGAGTGAAAACCTCCTTCCATCAGCAAGGGCATTGAAGATGAAACGTGGCTGGGTCTTTCAGCATGACAATGATCCCAAACACACCGCCCGGGCAACGAAGGAGTGGCTTCGTAAGAAGCATTTCAAGGTCCTGGAGTGGCCTAGCCAGTCTCCAGATCTCAACCCTATAGAAAATCTTTGGAGGGAGTTGAAAGTCCGTATTGCCCAGCGACAGCCCCGAAACCTGAAGGATCTGGAGAAGGTCTGTATGGAGGAGTGGGCCAAAATCCCTGCTGCAGTGTGTGCAAACCTGGTCAAGACCTACAGGAAATGTATGATCTCTGTAATTGCAAACAAAGGTTTCTGTACCAAATATTAAGTTCTGCTTTTCTGATCTATCAAATACTTATGTCATGCAATAAAATGCAAATTAATTACTTAAAAATCATACAATGTGATTTTCTGGATTCCGTCTCTCACAGTTGAAGTGTACCTATGATAAAAATTACAGACCTCTAGATGCTTTGTAAGTAGGAAAACCTGCAAAATCGGCAGTGTATCAAATACTTGTTCTCCCCACTGTATATGCGAGAGAAAAAAACGTGGGGGATTGGAAGTGATGCAGACAATTATATTGATGGAAGTTACAATCTATCTGCAATATTAAAGCTGATATACCCCCTAAAAAAAGGAACAAAAAGGGAACACTCAGATGTGGAGATATTTGTAGCAGAGCAGACCAGGGTTGTGTTCAGGAGGGTGCAAAGTTCTGTATGTTTGCCAGTAGGAATGCTGGGTAGCGGACTTCTATATGATATTAGATTCTAGAAGCATGTCTGTTCTACATTATATTTATATCAGAAAATGATTTAATGTTGAGTAACACTGAAAGCAGCCCAGTATTTCTGTGTGGAGGAGTACTAACTTGTGTTGATCTCTCTCTGACACGCAACTTGCTCTGACCACCGACTGCTGACCAACCCCACAAAATAAGCTTGGTTTGTCTCACACACTACACTCCCTCTCCATTTCTCTCTATAATTAGCTCTGTAATTCCCAAGAGGAATCTCGGAGAAGACAACCATCACTGGATGGCCTGTGCCTGAATTAATGATCCACAGTGTTTTGTCATGCGTAAAAAAAATCTAAATTGACTGTTTTAATCAATTTGGCTACTATTGTAAGAGTAACTAACCCCTCCCTCTTATTAATGGGTCATCGCTGACTGTGTGTTTTGCCAAGATTACATCGTCACTATTAGCAGCCATATGTACCCGAAAGGTTTGATAAAACATCACTAGCCACCAAGGCTTGCTTGAAAGAACTGTACAGAGTCTTGCCAAGTATATTCACTGTGACATCTCCATGTGGTGTTGGCTACAATACTGTAATTTGCGAATTAGTGAAACTAAAAATAAGTATTTAAGTCAGCACAGCAAGATGATGTATGACAGTGGAATGCACCATGTGAACATTCTCCAATGTAATCATACACAACTGAGTGTGTTTTGCAAAGATTAATTGGATTAATTCAACTGATGTAACATACAACCAATAGATTCTTGAACATTTCTATTCTGATCAACACTTCACACTTGTCTGTTCTTGTCTAACAACACTACATCATGTGTGCTTGTCTGCAATAATAAAATAAACCCCCCATCCCAGGGACAGATTGCAGTCGCTAAATACTTTGAGTGGTGATCAAAGAAGCATCCCTGTTTGAAAAAGAAACGTACAGTATGTTCAAATATTAAAGATTAAACCATGGCTGTGTTCCAAAGTGCATACTTGTGTTCTGTGTAAAGCGTATAGCGATTACAAAAGTCAACTGTCATTTTTCAAGTGTGATTCCAAACATAAGAATGCAAGCTTGGGAGTATACGTTTGTATTCCCTTCGCTGGGGAGGCTATCCCATAACACCTTGTGACATATCGAAACCCAAACTTCTGAATTAATAAGGAATAACTTTGTAAAATGTAAGTGTGTTAATGTAAGGGTTTATTTATTCACCGAATGTTGTTAAGATGTTCAACAAATTACTTTCACATGAATTTTGAATACAAATGTTGAGTCACTGCTGTTTATCAGCCCGCTAGCCAAACTAAGCTTGTCGGTTGCGATGATGGCTATCTAGCAGGCGATCTCATCCTGCTGTTTATGGATGAACAATTAATCGTAAAATCAGCAGTGTCCATTTTTATTTTATTTGTTTTAACCTTTATTTAACTAGGCAAGTCAGTTAAGGACAAATTCTTATTTACAATGACGGCCTACACCGGCCAAACCCGGACGACGCTGGGCCAATTGTGCGCCGCCCTATGGGACTCCCAATCACGGCCGGTTGTGATACAGCCTGGAATCGAACCAGGGGGTCTGTAGTGATGCCTCAAGCACTGATATGCAGTGCCTTAGACTGCTGCACCACTCGGGAGCCCAATTGTGAAGACCTGGACAGTTTTTCTTCTTTTTTATCCTGAATTGGTGAACTTGCTAGCCAGCTAACGACAAATGTAGCGAATCGTTTTTTCAATCAGTTTTTAGGGACAGATGGCAACTGATGCATTAATTTCACTCCATGACATTTGCTTGGCAGGACAAAATAGCCGTGCCCGACTGGTTTGGAGGTAAGACAGTTTATCAACATCTGATATGATCGGCTATGAAAAGCCAACTGAGAGACCTGAGCCCTAGGACCATACGTCGGGACTACCGGCCGTGGTGACTCCTTGCTGTCCCCAGTCCGCCTGGCCTTGCTGCTATTCCAGTTTCAACCCCTACCTGTCCCAGACCTGCTGTTTTCAACTCTTAATGATCGGCTATGAAAAGCCAACTGAGATTTATTCCTGATTATTATTTGACCATGCTTGTCACTTATGAACATTTTTGAACATCTTGGCATGGTTCTGTTATAATCTCCACCCGGCACAGCCAGAAGAGGACTGGCCACCCCTCATAGCCTGGTTCCTCTCTAGGTTTCTTCCTAGGTTTTGGCCTTTCTAGGGAGTTTTTCCTAGCCACCGTGCTTCTACACCTGCATTACTAGCTGTTTGGGGTTTTAGGCTGGGTTTCTGTACAGCACTTCGAGATATTAGCTGATGTACGAAGGGCTATATAAAATAAAATTGATTGATTGATTGATTGATTGATTGATAAAAAACATAGGAAATTCAGCTAGCTGTGTTCTGTTCAATCTTGCTAGCCAGCCAAGTTATTTGTGCATTCTTACATGATCAGTCAATACATGCATGTGGTGTCTGTTTACCTAACGTTAGCTAGCTTTCTTCTTGTCACTTTCCCCTCCCCTCATGTTTCACCATTGCATATAAAAAACATTTTTGAATAATGAAATGATTCAAAAGTAAATCGGTGATAACTTAATCAAGTCTATGAATATGCAAAAACTTTATTCTCTATCATGCAGAATTGTCAGCTCATTGTAACATATGAAGCTCATTCTAAAATACAGACATGAGTGATTTCTGCCCCAGGTTACTGCACTGTGCAATTTTTTTTATTTCTGCCCAGCAAACACCATGTTCAACTATTGATCGTCTACAATTTAGACCACAATTAGTTCAATGAGGTGTTAGTGAAAGGCTGGATCAACCTGTGAACTCCTGTCCTGTGTATAAAAAAACCTGTGGCTGTCATGACACAATTTGCCCTCATGTACTGAACAAGCTTTTGAATGTTAATCTCCTTGATGTCCCTTCACTTGGGGATCCTAAAAGGTTTATTCTTCTGGGCCATTTACTTTATGTTCATACTATCTTTTATTATTTCTAATTGTTGTTGCATTATGGAAGGAACCTGCAAGTAAGCATTTCATTGGACCATGTGTATCCTGCACATACGACTAATACTACTTGAAACTTGACTTATTTTGTACAATGGACTGTGTTCTAAGGATTCATGCACAGATACAGGAAAACCAATAAAAGGGTTAATATTTATAAAAAATTACAAGTGTTGATGTCTCCTCACAGTTCTGGTTTTGAAGCTTGGGCATCTGGGGGCTGCAGTTCATCTGTCTAATCCCCTGCAAGGAGAGAGAAAGGCATTCATTTATTAAAGAATTTTAGTCATTTAGCAGACGCTCTTATCCAGAGCGACTTATAGTCAGTGAGTGCATACATTTTTTTTCCCATACTGGCCCCCCGTGGGAATCGAACCCACAACGCTGCCGTTGCAAGCGCCATGCTCTCCCAACTGAGCTACACAGGTTTCCTAATAATTAATAATATTACCATGGCATATTCATTTAATTTAATATATTATTCCTGTTTGATATTCATGCATTTAATTAAATTGGACATGTTCTCCTTTTTGCCAGTGTTAGTTTTTTTTCCAATGCATTTAGCTTACATTAGGATTAAGTAGTCTAGGCCTTCTAATCTAGTTGTGTTGCATCTTATCACCTATCAATTAGTTATCAATGCATAAGGTGAATATAAAACCAAGTTATCTTGAACATCAGTGTAATTTAATAATATGCATGGGTGTTAGAGTTGTATGAATTTATCACAATGCAAGCTTGCTCATTGGAAATAAAACACCAGCAGTCATAATGCAATGCAATATTATTGTAGCTTCACAATGAAACATCACTATTCTGGCTATTTATCATTCTTAAACGGTAAGCAAAATAGCTTAGTTAGTTTTTTTTGTTTTTGTTGCTTAAACCTCTGTACAATGTATGAAAGATTAGCTCATATGTCCACAACGATGTAGCAGCAGACCAAGCAATTTGTGAGAGAAGGACCCCATGTAAAATATTCATGGTACTGAGAAAATCGATTCTATTACTTTTTACTTGTTATTCGAGTTACATATTTCCATTCTGGGATAGTTGTTCACTGATTTGCTAGCACTAGTTGCTCACGCGGCTCATTGTGTACAATGTAAACAGACGTAGCTAGCTAGCGTAAAAGCTAGTTTTTTTTACGCCGGCTGCGTGATGATGCAGTTTCCTGTTTAGGTTAGAGGTAACATCAAAGTACTTGCTGATTTTAAGCGCTCTGCGTTCTCCCATACTAGATGGTATGCTCTCTCTGGTGTTCTTGGACGATCACCCTTGAAAGAACCGGGAGAACGCAGAAAGAAAGTGCACATTATGGAACACAGCTAATGTCTCACAATACAATATAATCCATTGAGGTATCTTTTCCTTACTTTTTTAAGTGCCCGCTTTCCTGAGACTGTTTGATTCAATGTCAGACAATGGCGTTGTTTTGTAGTGTAGCCTGAAAGCCAAGCCTGATAGGCTAATAACTCATACAGTGAGGGAAAAAAGTATTTTGATCCCCTGCTGATTTTGTACGTTTGCCCACTGACAAAGAAATGATCAGTCTATAATTTTCATGGTAGGTTTATTTGAACAGTGAGAGACAGAATAAGAACAAAAAAATCCAGAAAAACGCATGTCAAAAATGTTATGAATTGATTTGCATTTTAATGAGGAAAATCAGTATTTGACCCCTCTGCAAAACATGATTTAGTACTTGGTGGCAAAACCCTTGTTGGCAATCAGAGGTCAGACGTTTCTTGTAGTTGGCCACCAGGTTTGCACACATCTCAGGAGGGATTTTGTCCCACTCCTCTTTGCAGATCTTCTCCAAGTCATTAAGGTTTCGAGGCTGACTTTTGGCAACTCGAACCTTCAGCTCCCTCCACAGAATTTCTATGGGATTAAGGTCTGGAGACTGGCAAGGCCACTCCAGGACCTTAATGTGCTTCTTCTTGAGCCACTCCTTTGTTGCCTTGGCCGTGTGTTTTGGGTTATTGTCATGCTGGAATACCCATCCACAACCCATTTTCAATGCCCTGGCTGAGGAAAGGAGGTTCTCCCCCAAGATGGCCCCGTCCATCGTCCCTTTGATGCGGTGAAGTTGTCCTGTCCCCTTAGCAGAAAAACACCCCAAAGCATAATGTTTCCTCCTCCATGTTTGACGGTGGGGATGGTGTTCTTGGGGTCATAGGCAGCATTCCTCCTCCTCCAAACACGGTGAGTTGAGTTGATGCCAAAGAGCTCGATTTGGGTCTCATCTGACCACAACACTTTCACCCAGTTCTCCTCTGAATCATTCAGATGTTCATTGGCAAACTTCAGACGGGCTTGTATATGTGCTTTCTTGAGCAGGGGGACCTTGCAGCCGCTGCAGGATTTCAGACCTTCACGGCGTAGTGTGTTACCTATTGTTTTCTTGGTGACTATGGTCCCAGCTGCCTTGAGATCATTGACAAGACCCTCCGGTGTAGTTCTGGGCTGATTCCTCACCGTTCTCATGATCATTGCAACTCCACGAGGTGAGATCTTGCATGGAGCCCCAGGCCGAGGGAGATTGACAGTTATTTTGTGTTTCTTCCATTTGCGAATACTTGCACCAACTGTTGTCACCTTCTCACCAAGCTGCTTGGTGATGGTCTTGTAGCCCATTCCAGCCTTGTGTAGGTCTACAATCTTGTCCCTAAAATCCTTGGAGAGCTCTTTGGTCTTGGCCATGGTGGAGAGTTTGTAATCTGATTGATTGATTGCTTCTGTGGACAGGTGTCTTTTATACAGGTAACAAACTGATATTAGGAGCACTCCCTTTAAGAGTGTGCTCCTAATCTCAGCTTGTTACATGTATAAATGACACCTGGGAGCCAGAAATCTTTCTGATTGAAAGGGGATCAAATACTTATTTACCTCATTAAAATGCAAATCAATTTCTAACATTTTTGACATGCGTTTTTCTGGATTTTTGTTTTGTTATTCTGTCTCTCGCTGTTCAAATAAACCTACCATTAAAATTATAGACTGATCATTTCTTTGTCATTGGGCAAACGTACAAAATCAACAGGGGATCAAATACTTTTTTCCCTCACTGTAGGCTGAAATGACCTGTAGGTGTTGGGTGTTTCTTGATTATGATAACCTTATCCATAATACTCTTGGGGAATGCTTTTGTTTAACAATACTAGCCACGGCCTTATTGATTTAGTCGAAGATTGTGAGAAGTTCCCTCCTGAAGGTTCTTAGAAGCTGCTGACTGTGGAAGAAGGTAGGCTGGGAGCAGCACAGGGTCCGCTGCAGAGCAGCGCCCCTGGAGCAGGTTAGGGGTTAAGTGCCTTGCTCAATGCCAGTTGGTTCATCAGGAAAGCATTGTCTTTGTTGTGATTATTCCGAGAGAGAAACGTTATTTGGCATGAGCAAGGATAGTCACATGACCCCACAACAGCTATCCTTTGGTACGACTGCTGGTCAGGCCATCGTTGGGGGAGAAAACATGAGTGAGTTGCTGACCTTTTGCATGTCATACACCCAGCTTTAGAATATCCACTGATATGGGGTCAATATTATAGCCTGGCTTTGCAGAATGTCGACATGTGGCATTAAGAAGTGAAATAAATCCAAAAAGAAATCGAGCTTCCCATACTCCAACAGTGAGAAATCCCTCTATTTGACTGACCAGAAGGAAGAACCAGAATGTTCACTCTGTGGTCTAATGTTTCTGGTGGCTTCCGTTTGTTTCATCACGAATATATACTCAATAAACAAATGTTAAAGTCAAAGCAAGTTTCTATGTTGCTACCTTGCCAACTTCTCAATAAACAAGGGAGAAGAATAAGCTGTTTAGAGAGGAGAATTTGAATTCAATCAAGTATGTCTATATATAGCCTACACATACTGTATTTGTGTAAAGTCTTTGAAATTCCATGTCAAACAATGGATTTAGAAAATAACATTTTCTTCTGAGAAAACAAGAGCAACCGCAAAATACACCAAGCAATCATGAAGTGATGATTACTAAGCCAAATTATTCAAAGGCTTTGACAGCATAGTTGTATCAAAGTAGTAAGACATTAGAGGCAGTTACCATCCCCTAGCCCTTATATACTTGTGGAAACCTAGCCTAGACAAAATAACGTGAAAGATGTGTCTTTCATATCATCAAAAGCACTTTATTGATTCAGATAGAATTTTCAGATCAGAATCTTTGTCCTCAATATGTCATGTTATGATGTGCATTTTTAGGGATAATATTGTATCTTCGTGATAAGTCATCAGTTGTATTCTCCTGTCATCTAAGATGTTCTCTTTGGACTTTTTAAATGCTGATATAAAGGGGTGAGGTGGATTTTCTGTATTCAGAAATCAAATCAAAGGTCCTATCCTTATATTAATGTGGGAAAGATATATAGGCCTACAGAATTGAGCACTTTATCTAGGAGATACAAAAAAGGCAATCCTCACCCCCATACTGGCTTCCACAGTGGCGCAAACCCCAGGTCCTTTGTATAATGTCGCCTCAATTAGACGCTCTGCAGACTGGGGCTGTTTCATTAGAGAACAAAGTGTATCAACATTTTCATATTTGGTACAATTACTTCACAACCGAGACAGGCCCTCGGCCATTAGAGACATGTGTTACCCTGCAATAACAACCTCCATTAGTTCCACTCTCTCTGCTTTCCAGCTGGACTTGGATGAGGTTCTGTATCTCATGATTGTAGCAGAACAGTCCAAACTGGAACCGGTATAGCTCGCAGATTGGTTTTCTCCCAAACGAAATTGTGGAAACCTGCATATCCCTCAATGATGTCTGTGAGAGGAACCAAAGTATGTAGACTAAACTGAGTAGAGGTGGCCAATGCCAATGTGCCAAGAGTGTGTGATATAATATGGGGTTCTATTTTCAACCTTTCCTACCATTTCCTAGTGCCAAATTCTTTGTCCAATTTCAGCACCATGTCGCTGTCCTCAAGTGCTGCCCAGTCTCTACATTTCAGCACCATGGCAAAATGAAGGCTATTCCTATTCCTTCTAGGCAGAGTTGCAAAGAAAAAACCATATCTCAGACTGGCCAATAAAAAGAAAAGATGAAGATATGCTAAATCAAAGATCTTAAAAGAAATTAGAAAAAAATCAACGTGCAGTAAAGCTTGCTGGTAAATATGATGATGATAATTATCGTACAGATGTGCCTTTTTAGGGTACCACCCCAGTGACAAAGCTGTTAGTTCCTTTCAGGTGGCAAACATTCATCATTGTACCTTTATAATAATAAGCCATTTAGCAGACGCTTTTATCCAAAGCGACTTACAGTCATGCGTGCATACATCTTTTTTGTGTATGGGTGGTCCCGGGGATCGAACCCACTACCTTGGCGTTACAAGCGCCGTGCTCTACCAGCTGAGCTACAGAGGACCACGGTATGGTAGGTATTAAGGGTATTGAGGGTACACAAAATGTGTTTGTACCCTGGGAAACAGAAATGTACCTTCACATTGTACCCCTTTTTGTTTAGAGTGATGATTGTACCAGAGGCTAAAATATCATACCCCCCCCAAAAACTCCCCTGTTATTGAAATGGTGAGAGGTTAGCATGTCTTGGGGGTATGATATTTTTGCATCTAACTTTCACACATTGTTATTCACCCTTTATTCAGGATTATCTGTAATCATGGTAGCATCTACATTAATGTAGAAGTGTTTTGAAACATAATATATTCTTATTTACAATAAAAGTGACTCCAAAATGACACAGTACATTATTTACCATTAATTTCTATTGGGCACAGAATAATCTGAAACACAACAAAACAAACAGAAAATACACCCAACAAGTTTGTAGTCACAAGCTTAATTTAATCAGTGCGTGCTAGGAATATGTGACCATATACTAAACATTAGACTACTTTAATATACAGGACCAGTCAAAGGTTTGGACACACCTACTCATTCATTCATTCGTTCATAACAACACATCTGCCACACTGATCCTCAACACGGGGGCCCCTCAGGGGTGCGTGCTCAGTCCCCTCCTGTACTCCCTGTTCACCTATGACTGCATGGCCAGGCACGACTCCAACACCATCATTAAGTTTGCCGACGACACAATAGTGGTAGGCCTGATCACCGACAACGATGAGACAGCCTATAGGGAGGAGGTCAGAGACCTGGCCGTGTGGTGCCAGGATAACAACCTCTCCCTCAACGTGACCAAGACAAAGGAGATGATTTTGGACTACAGGAAAAAAAAGAGGACTGAGCACGCCCCCATTCACATCGACGGGGCTGTAGTGGAACAGGTTGAGAGCTTCAAGTTCCTTGGTGTCCACATCACCAACGAACTATCATGGTCCAAACACACCAAGACAGTCGTGAAGAGGGCACGACAAAGCCTATTCCCCCTCAGGAGACTGAAAAGATTTGGCATGGGTCCTCAGATCCTCAAAAAATTCTACAGCTGCACCATTGAGAGCATCCTGACTGGTTGCATCACCGCCTGGTATGGCAACTGTTCGGCCTCCGACCACCAGGCACTACAGAGGGTAGTGCGTACGGCCCAGTACATCACTGGGGCCAAGCTTCCTGCCATCCAGGACCTCTATACCAGGCGGTGTCAGAGGAAGGCCCTCAAAATTGTCAAAGACTCCAGCCACCCTAGTCATAGACTGTTCTCTCTGATACCGCACGGCAAGCGGTACCGGAGTGCCAAGTCCAGGTCCAAAAGACTTCTCAACAGCTTCTACCCCCAAGCCATAAGACTCCTGAACAGCTAATCATGGCTACCCGGACTATTTGCACTGCCCCCCCACCCCATCTTTTTACGCTGCTGCTACTCTGTTAATTATTTATGCATAGTCACTTTAACTCTACCCACATGTACATATTACTTCAACTACCTCAACTAGCCGGTGCCCCCGCACATTGACTCTGCACCGGTACCCCCCTGTATATATAGCCTCCCTACTGTTATTTTATTTTACTTCTACCACTAAGCTACCTGCCGCCCCGGCTAAAAGTATGGGCCTATTGATGTCTCAAGTAAATTAAGCCAGAGCCTGGCGCCTTTCCTACACAATTTCCAGTTGTTAGTGTTCAGATTTACCTTATGTAGGTGCTTAATGGGATTTGCAGGCGTAGTTCACTTGTTGCGCTGAGTACATTTAATTCAACCACTGAAAACCCTCCCACTTGCTGGCCAACAGATTGTCTCGTGTTTTCAGTACATTTATCTAAAGACATCCCTTTAAAAAAAAATTACCTTTAAATTTTATTTTCCTCGACAGACTCACTAGAATTTACAGTGCCTTCAGAAATTATTCATACCCCTCGATTTATTCCACATTTTGGTGTTACAGCCTGAATTCAAAATGGATTAAATGTATATATATATTTTCTCACCCATCTACACACAATACCCCATAATGACAAAGTGAAAACATGTTTTTAGAAATCTCTGCAAATGTATTGAAAATGAAATATCTAATTTACATAAGTATTCACACCCATGAGTCAATACATGTTAGCATCACATTTTGGCAGTGATTACAGCTGTGACTCTTTCTGGGTAAGTCTCTAAGAACTTTGCACACCTGAATTGTACAATATTTGCCCATTATTTTTTTAAAGCTCTGTCAAATTGTTTGTTGATCATTGCTAATTAACATTTTCAGGTCTTGCCATAGATTTTCAAGCGCATTTAAGTCAAAACTGTAACTCGGCCACTCAGGAACATTCACCGTCTTCTCGGTAAGCAACTCCAGTATAGATTTGGCCTTGTGTTTTAGGTTATTGTCCTGCTGAAAGGTGAATTCATCTTCCAGTGTCTGGTGGAAAGCAGACAACCAGGTTTTCCTCTAGGATTTTGCCTGTGCTTAGCTCCATTCCGTTTCTTTTTATCCTAAAAAAACTCCCCAGTCCTTAACGATTACAAGCATACCCATAACATGATGCAGCGACCACTATGCTTGAAAATATGGAGAGTGATACTCAGTAATGTGTTGTATTGGATTTGCCCCAAACATAACACTTTGTATTCAGGACAAAAATGTAAGTGCTTTGCCACATTCTTTTCAGTATTATTTTAGTGCTTTGTTAAAAACAGGATTCATTTTACATTTACATTTACGTCATTTAGCAGACGCTCTTATCCAGAGCGACTTACAGTTAGTGAATACATATTTTTTTATACTGGCCCCCCGTGGGAAACGAACCCACAACCCTGGCGTTGCCATGCTCTATCAACTGAGCTACATCCCTGCCGGCCATTCCCTCCCCTACCCTGGACGACGCTGGGCCAATTGTGCGCCGCCCATGAGTCTCCCGGTCGCGGCCGGCTGCGACAGAGCCTGGATTTGAACCAGGATCTCTAGTGGCACAGTTAGCACTGCGATGCAGTGCCTTAGACCACTGCGCCACTCAGGAGCCACTCAGGAGAATTCATGTTTTGGAATAGTTTGATTCTGTACAGGCTTCCTTCTTTTCACTCTGCCAATTTGGTTAGTATTGTGGAGTAACTAAAATATTGTTCATCCATTCTTAGTTTTCTCCTATCACAGCCATTAAACTGCAACTGTTTGAAAGTCACCATTGACCTCATGGTGAAATCCCTGAGCGGTTTCTTTCCTCTCTGGCAGCTGAGTTAGGAAGGACGCCTGTATCTTTGTAGTGACTGGGTGTATTGATACACCATCCAAAGTGTAATTAATAACTTCACCATGCTCAAAGGGATATTCAGTGTCTACTTTTTTTTACATTTACATTTACATTTAAGTCATTTAGCAGACGCTCTTATCCAGAGTGACTTACAAATTGGTGCATTCAATTTAGGAATCACCCTTTGGTTTACTTTACTTCAACTGTCAGTCAACTTTGCATTCGTGTTTTATACTTCTGCAGACCCCAGATGGTAAACTTCTCACTAACAAACACTTACACACACACTTTCTCATACAAACTCTGAGTGCCCAGCCTGATAACATATCAATACCCAATCTGCAAAGACAACAGCATTAGCATTTTGCATTAGATAGGCCTACTAGCATAGACTAGCTTAAATGTACATATGACTTCATTAGCCAGATCAGATGCGCCAGTCAGATGCAGGTTGCTATGAGTACTTTGCCTAATGTCAGTGGTATCATATTTATGTTCCCAGTTATTTAGTTCTGGACCAGTTACACTTCCTCAGTAACAAATATCAAAATATAATGGCAATCATTTAACTAAAGTACAAGTCAAACAAACTGCCAGGTTGAAACAAATTAACTGCACATTTAAATGCAGTCCACATGTGTGATCAACTGATAAAAAGACAATGCACAGTATGTGTTATACAGTATGTGCCAGAAAACTCATTTTCTTGCTGAAATAAGTGTACAAATATCTACACTATTATGCTTTAGTCTAAACACTGGTAAAGCCTACCAAAGAAAATTTAATTTGTACAGTTATTAGTTCTGGGGGCTACGAAAGTTCAGTTGACGTACATCTTCATGAAAAACAAAACTTCAAAAGAAAAACAACAAACAGAATATCAACAATGCTTCAATCACTTTGCTCCAAACATTAAAGGTATTTGTCTGGTACAATTATACAGTATGCTGCTATGGACTTGACATTGGTTATGTGTGAAATATTTGATGTTCCTGTGCTTTACTGTGATTCATAAATAAATCTTGTATGGGCTAAATCACACAACAGACTGCTATAAGCACAGTCTGTCAGACAATAGTACTGATTTTGTGCTTTCATTTAAGGATGTGTGTTTGTACAGGTAGGTTCTTCCGTTTTCTCATTGTGCAGAGTGAAGAGGCTGGCCCATCTAACAATAGGTGCCCTTATTTGTGTCACGGTTTCGGCCGAGGCTGCCTCTCTTCCTTGCTCGGGCAGGCTTCGGCGGTCATCGTCTCCGGAGTACTAGCTGCCACCGTTGTATGTTTCGATGTTCGTTTGGTTTTGTCTTGATGTTGTACACCTGTTTTCGTTTAGCGCTCATTAGTGTCCTATAAGTTCTCGTTGTGTTTGTCAGGTGTTGTGTGTGATTGTCCTCGCTGTCGTGTTTGTGCGCTACTGTTGGTCATCTGTACTTCGTTGTTTTCCTCCACTGTTTAGGAGGGTTCTCGCACATGTTAGTGCGCATTTTGGTGTACGCCTGTGTGCGTATTCTCTCGTCTCCGGGCTTTTTGGCTCGTGTATTGAGTGAGTTTTCACTAAAGCCTTTTGGACTAAGTTTCTGCATCCTGCGCCTGATTCCTGCACCACACCCACCTACAGCACCCACTGACAGAATCACACACCACAAGGATGGAATCAGCAGGAGCCGCAGCAGCACCTGAGTCTCTGGAGGATAGGGTCCGTGAGCAGAACGATCAGATCCTTCGTATCGGGACCGCCCTGCAGGACGTGATTAACACCCTTCAACGCTGGGAGACCAGAGGGACACCCACAACTCCACCTCCCGTGCCATCACCATCGGCCAGTCAGCCCATTCAAGCTCCGGAACCCAGGGGAATTCGGCTCTCGCTCCCGAGGGCCTATGATGGGACTGCTGCCGGGTGTCAGGGCTTCCTTCTACAGGTGGAGCTATACCTGGCCACCGTACACCCGGCGCCCTCGGGACACGAGAGCGTGTCCGCCCTCATCTCCTGTCTTACCGGCAAGGCGTTGGAATGGGACAACGCAGAGTGGAGGAGAATAGACACCACCACCATCACCTACTCTGAGTTCTCCCGCCGCTTCAGGGCTGTGTTTGACCATCCACCTGAGGGGAAAGCGGCGGGGGAGCGTCTGTTCTACCTCCGGCAGGGGAGGAGGAGCGCCCAGGAGTTCGCTTTAGAATTCCGAACTCTAGCGGCGGATGCAGGGTGGAATGAGAGGGCCCTCATCGATCACTACCGCTGTAGTCTACGAGAGGACGTCCGTCGGGAGCTGGCCTGCAGGGATACCAGCCTCTCTTTCGATCAGTAGTGGACATGTCCATCAGGCTGGACACCCTGCTGGCTACCCGCGGACGTTCCGAGGGGGGTCCGTCCATTCCATCCTCCAGCACCTCCGAGCAGAGCCCTATGGAGCTCGGGGGTGCTGGCGCTAGAGAGAGGAGGGGTCGGAGCACGAGGGGGGCCGTCCTCTGCACCAACTGTGGCCGTGGAGGACACACCGCGGCTAGGTGCTGGGGAGGGTCTCCTAGGGGAGAAGACGACAGGCTCCGCACTGGGGAGTCCTTCCAGGTGAGTAGGCGCCCCACTTACCCAGAGCTCTCTGTTGCGCACGTCTGTATACCTGTGCGATTTCCACAGGTTGCACCTCATTCCCAGCATAAGGCGCTGGTAGATTCAGGCGCAGCTGGGAATTTTGTTGATAGAAAATTTTGTGTAGAATTAGGGATTCCCCTTCTTCCTGCTGACGTCCCATTCCCCGTTCATGCCCTAGATAGCCGTCCGCTAGGATCGGGCTTGATCAGGGAAGTCACGGCACCACTTAGGATGTGTACGCAGGGGGGTCATGAGGAGATTATCCAGCTATTTCTGATCGACTCGCCTGCGTATCCGGTGGTGCTGGGTATGCCCTGGTTGAGTATCCATAATCCGTCTATTTCGTGGCAGGAGAGGGCTCTGATGGAGTGGTCTGACCAGTGTGTGGGTCGATGTTTAGGTGTTTCCGTGGGGGCTACCTCGGTGGAGAGTCCAAACCAGGTGCCCGCATTGCACATTCCCCCCGAGTATGAGGATTTGGCTATTGTGTTCAGTAAGTCGAGGGCGACGCAGTTACCTCCTCATAGGCAGGGAGATTGTGCGATAGACCTCCAGGCAGGAGCTGCGCTCCCACGGAGCCATGTGTATCCTCTGTCTCAAGACGAGAAAAGAGCTATGGAGACTTACATAGACGAATCTCTGAGACAAGGATACATACGGCCATCCACTTCCCCTGCGTCCTCGAGTTTCTTTTTTTGTGAAGAAGAAGGATGGAGGGTTACGCCCGTGCATTGATTACCGTAGTTTCAATCAGATCACGGTGAAGTACAGTTATCCACTTCCTCTGATTGCGACCATGACGGAGTCATTGCACGGGGCGCGTTTTTTCACAAAATTGGATCTCAGGAGCGCTTACAACTTGGTGCGCATTAGAGAGGGCGATGAATGGAAGACAGCGTTTAGTACCACCTCGGGGCATTACGAGTATTTTGTCATGCCATACGGGTTGATGAACGCTCCTTCAGTGTTCCAATCATTCGTGGATGAGATATTCAGGGACATGCAGGGGCAGGGGGTGGTCGTGTACATAGATGACATTCTCGTGTACTCGTCTACCCGAGTCGAGCATGTGGCCCTGGTGCGCCGAGTGTTGAGGAGGCTGTTGGAGCACGACCTGTATGTCAAGGCAGAGAAATGTCTGTTTTTCCAGGAGTCGATCTCCTTTTTGGGTTATCAGTTGTCTGCGTCAGGGGTGAAGATGGAGGTTGACCGGGTGTCAGCCGTGCGTAATTGGCAAACTCCAACCACTGTTAAAGAGGTGCAGCAGTTCTTGGGGTTTGCAAATTACTACCGGAGGTTTATCCGGGGTTTTGGACAGGTGGCAGCTCCCATAACGTCTCTTTTGAAGGGGGGTCCGGTGCGTTTGCAGTGGTCAGCCGAGGCGGACAGGGCTTTTGGGAGGCTGAAGGACCTGTTTACTTCGGCTCCGGTGCTGGCGCATCCGGATCCCTCTTTACCATTTCAGGTAGAGGTGGACGCGTCAGAGGCCGGTATAGGAGCCGTGCTTTCGCAACGGTCCGGCACGCCACCTAAACTCCGCCCCTGTGCTTTTTATTCCAAAAAGCTCAGTCCGGCGGAGCGAAATTATGACGTAGGGGACAGGGAGCTGTTAGCCGTGGTACAGGCCCTAAAGGTGTGGAGGCATTGGCTTGAGGGGGCTCAACACCCTTTTCTCATTTTGACTGACCACCGTAATCTGGAGTACATCTGGGCAGCTAGGAGACTGAACCCTCGCCAGGCGCGGTGGAACATGTTTTTGGCCCGGTTCGTATTTAAGATCACGTACATCCCTGGGTCACAGAACGGTAAGGCAGACGCACTGTATCGGCGGTATGACATGGAGGAGAGGTCCGTGGAGCCCACTCCCATACTGCCGGAGTCTTGTCTGGTGGCACCGGTAGTGTGGGCGGTCGATGCTGAGATCGAGCAGGCGTTGCGCACCGACCCTAGTCCTCCTCAATGCCCGGAGGGTCGGACGTACGTCCCGCTCGAGGTTCGGGATCGATTGATCTATTGGGCTCACACGTCACCCTCTTCAGGACATCCTGGTATTGGCCGGACAGTGCACTGCCTTAGTGCTAAGTACTGGTGGCCCACGTTAGCGAGGGATGTGAGGGTTTATGTCTCCTCCTGCTCGGTGTGCGCCCAGTGTAAGGCGCCTAGACATCTGCCTAGGGGTAAGTTACAACCCCTGCCCGTTCCACAACGACCATGGTCTCACCTCTCGGTGGATTTCGTCACTGACCTTCCCCCCTCGCAGGGGAATACTACTATACTGGTCGTTGTGGACCGGTTCTCTAAGGCCTGTCGTTTGCTCCCTATGCCGGGCCTTCCTACTGCCCTACAGACCACCGAAGCTCTATTCACCCACGTTTTCCGGCACTATGGGGTACCCGAGGATATTGTGTCTGATCGAGGTCCCCAGTTCACCTCCAGAGTCTGGAGAGCGTTTATGGAGCGTTTGGGGGTCTCGGTGAGCCTCACCTCGGGTTACCATCCTGAGAGTAATGGGCAGGTGGAACGTGTGAACCAGGATGTGGGTAGGTTTCTGAGATCATACTGCCAGGACCGGCCAGAGGAGTGGGCACGTTACGTTCCCTGGGCAGAAATGGCCCAGAATTCCCTACGCCATTCCTCAACTAACCTAACCCCTTTCCAATTTGTGTTAGGTTACCAGCCGGTTCTGGCACCATGGCAGCAGAGCCAGATCGAGGCTCCTGCGGTGGATGAGTGGGTGCGGCGCTCGGAGGAGACGTGGAACGCTGCACACGTCCACCTGCAGCGGGCCCTCCGTCGTCAGAAGGCGAGCGCCAATCTCCACCGCAGTGAGGGGCCGGTGTACGCACCTGGTGATCGAGTCTGGCTCTCTACCAGAAACCTGCCCCTCCGCCTGCCCTGCCGGAAACTGGGTCGGCGGTTTGTGGGGCCGTTTAAAGTCCTGAGAAGATTGAACGAGGTGTGTTACAGATTACAACTACCTATTGAGTATAAGAATATTAACCCCTCGTTCCATGTGTCTCTTCTCAGGCCGGTAGTAGCTGGTCCACTCCAGGAAAATGAAATCAGAGAGACTCCTCCGCCCCCATTGGACATCGAGGGGGCACCGGCGTACTCCGTGCGGTCCATCTTGGATTCGAGACGTCGGATGGGGGTCTCCAATATCTCATGGAGTGGGAGGGGTACGGCCCGGAGGAACGGTGCTGGGTGCCGAGGAGAGACGTCTCTCCTGACAGAATTCCACCGTAGTCACCCGACGCGCCCTGCTCCGCGTCCTCCTGGTCGTCCCCGAGGCCGGAGTCGGCGCACGTCTGGAGCCGCGCGTCAAGGGAGGGGTACTGTCACGGTTTCGGCCGAGGCTGCCTCTCTTCCTTGCTCGGGCAGGCTTCGGCGGTCGTCGTCTCCGGAGTACTAGCTGCCACCGTTGTATGTTTCGATGTTCGTTTGGTTTTGTCTTGATGTTGTACACCTGTTTTCGTTTAGCGCTCATTAGTGTCCTATAAGTTCTCGTTGTGTTTGTCAGGTGTTGTGTGTGATTGTCCTCGCTGTCGTGTTTGTGCGCTACTGTTGGTCATCTGTACTTCGTTGTTTTCCTCCACTGTTTAGGAGGGTTCTCGCACATGTTAGTGCACATTTTGGTTTACGCCTGTGTGCGTATTCTCTCGTCTCCGGGCTTTTTGGCTCGTGTATTGAGTGAGTTTTCACTAAAGTCTTTTGGACTAAGTTTCTGCATCCTGCGCCTGATTCCTGCACCACACCCACCTACAGCACCCACTGACAATTTGCGAGACATTGGAAAACCTCCCTGGTCTTTGTGGTGAAATCTGTGTTTGAAATTCACTGCTCGACTGAATGACCATACAGTTTTCTGTGTGTTAGGGGTACAGAGATGAGATAGTAATAAAAAAATCTGGTTAAACACTATTATTGCACACAGAGTATGCAACCTATTGTGACTTCTTAACCACATTTTTACTCCTGAACTTATTTAGGCTTGCCATAACAAAGAGGTTGACATTTCAGCTTTTCATTTTTTATTAATTAAAACATTTGATGAACATCGATACAAATAATATAAAATAAAATGAGTAATATCTAACAAGTAATATCTACCAATTTCACAACATATACCTAATACACACAAATCTAAGAAAGGAATGGAATTTAAGAATATATTAATTTATGGACAAGCAATGACAGAGCGGCATGGACTAAGATACAGTAGAATATTATAGAATAGAATGCAGTATATACAGTACATATGAGATGAGTAGTACAAGATATGTAAACATTATTAAAGTGACTAGTGTTCCATTTCCTAAAGTGGCCAGTGATTTCAATAGGCCGCAGCAGCCTTTAATGTGGTAGTGATGGCTATTTAACAGTCTGATGGCCTTGAGATAGAAGCTGTTTTTCATTCTCTCGGTCCCAGCTTTTATGCACCTGCACTGATCTTGCCTTCTGGATGATAGCGGGGTGAACAGGCAGTGGCTCGGGTGGTTGATGTCCTTGATGATCTTTTTGGCCTTCCTGTGACATCGGGTGCTGTAGGTGTCCTGGAGGGTGGGTAGTTTGCCCCCGGTAATGCGTTCGGCAGACCGCACCACCCTCTGGAGAGCCCTGCGGTTGCGGGCGGTGCAGTTTCCGTACCAGGTGGTGATACAGCCCGACAGGTTGCTCTCAATTGCACATCTGTAAAAGTTTGTGAGGGTTTTAGGTGCCAAGCCAAATTTCTTCAGTCTCCTGAGGTTGAAGAGGCTCTGTTGCGCCTTCTTCACCACACTGTCTGCGTGGGTGGACCATTTCAGTTTGTCGGTGATGTGTACGCCAAGGAACTTGAAGCTTTCCACCTTCTCCACTGCGGTCCTGTCGATAGGGTGCACCTATCCACGATCATCTCCTTTGTTTTGTTGACGTTGAGTGAGAGGTTATTTTCCTGGCACCACACTCCCAGAGTGTGGTACCATTGACATTATGGAGTATTGTGTGTAGGCCAATGGCCAAAAGTCTCAATTTATTTTTTTAAAAATTCAGGCTGTAACACAACAAAATGTGGAAAGAAGTCAAGGGGTGTGAATACTTTCTGAAGGCTCTGTATGAAGAGAACGGTTCAGAATGTCAGGGATCAAAGAAAGAAAGCAATCTAAATACCCACATTTGTCTCCTTTTCAGCAACACTTGGTAGATTTAAAAATACTCTCATCTTGTATTATTTAGGGTTAGGAAAGGATTTATGAATAATAATATATTTATATACGCACTGAATATATTGGTGAATCAAAAATACAGTGGTTTGATTACTGTAACCCTGGCCTGTGCACAGCCAGTGAGGACACACAGAGTTCTCTCAGAGGCTGTTACTCTGCTAATGTATTCCCTGCATAGTCATCACAAGACGATTTGTTCAGGGGAGCCTCTGCATCAGACAGACAAGGCAGTGTGTTGCTACCGGTTGGATGGCTAAAGACAGGGACAAGGAAAAGCCTGTGAGCAGCGGGCTGTACGTGTCTGTTAGTTTTCTTGCTCCACATATTTGGAATGATCTTCAAAATACATTTTGAATAGATGCGTTAGTGTCCCTACAGCAGTTCAGGCAGCGGACAGACTCTTTTTATAATGAAGAATGTGTTTGTTTTAGTTGACTGTGTTTTGTGTATATTGTGTATATTTATGTTTGTCTATCCAATATGTGTTGTGCTGTATTTTATTTGTTTTATATTGCATTATATTTTTGATGTATTTTATGAAATTGTATATGAAGAGCTCCCTCGTAAAAGAGACACTGGTCTCAATGGTGACTCCCTGATTAAATAAAGGTAAATAAATAATAAAATGGCAAGGCGCCATTGCCACAACAAACGGTACCATCTGTTGTTTGTCTCAAAGAGGGAATCACTTGCAAAGGACCGCCATTGGTAACGATGTCTGATGCCAGGATGCCAGCTCTGATAATTTAGTGGTGCATATGCCTGACTAGATAAATTCTTCATAATGTGCTTGGGGATATTGTCCTCCCGGGGGTTGGAATTGACTGCAGAAAGTTGTAAAATACCTTCGGGGTCCGTAGGATTACAATTGTGTTTTTGAAACTACAATTGGACATGGTCCAGACTTTGTAATGTAGTCATGCTACAAACTCTGCAGAAGCCTCTATCTATTCTTAAGTAGTAGGTTGTCCACTAACCACTGCTCCAGACAGAGGTGCAACTTTACAATGTTCAACATATCACTATATATTGCTCAATGGATAATCAATGATCATTACTTTCACAAAGCTCCTGATTCTATCTATCTTAAGAGAAGAATAGGCTTTGATCCAGTTATGACATTATCCACTAAATTACTGTGAAAGCCAGAATCATTAATGACTTTATTTAGATATCCTACCTGTCTTTAGTACAATTAACCAGATGGAATTCACAAAAATGCCGACACTCTACTTGGAGGCTTATAACCATGTTCTCATGAAACTGTCCCCTGTATAACATTGTAATCGATCCATGACAGTTTATGATCACAGACATTTTCTCTAGCAAAATGTGTTGGCTCATACTGTGAAGTGTCATGACATGTCAATAACAGGGTTGTTGTGGGATTATATCAATCCACTTGGGCAGAGGTGGACAGCAGACTTGGTCACCTATTTATGTCTGGCATCCTGTTACAGCATCTTAAATAAATGTGGCTTTTTCTGGGATAACCTATTTAAATCAATGAGGCAATACATCAATTTCACTTACAGGCTGTAGCAGATGCAAATAGATTTCTGTCAGAGCCTCTTAACATGTAATTCAGGATCAGATGAGCGTTCTATTGAGTGGATGTATCCATGTCAGGGCCAAACGCTGTTCACTTATTGATTAGAACATGTGTCATTTAGGCTAAATTATTTTGCCACATACAGTATATAGTCTATTGGATGTCTCTTTGTAAGTCATTTCTCAAAGAAGGGATATGGAATGATAAGCTATGTAGACAAACTATGAAAACTCTTTCTCTTTAAGTAATAGCCCACTTGGCTGTTGCTTTACTCAGTCTTCTCCCTTTTGTAATATGCACCTTTTAGAATAGAAATTAATGGTAATTCTGCACCCCTGTGGCTTCCAATAAAGAACTACATAATTAGTGTGTGTGTGTGTGTGTTTGTGTGTGTGTGTGTGTGCGAATCTGAGAGAGAGGGAAAGGTGACGGAGAAGAGTGTTGATGAAAAGAGATACAGTACACCACAGAGTTGTGGTTGGATGACGGAACTTCTTTATGATCACATCACAATGAGCTGCTAATTGCAGCTATTGTGAATACCGGGATGGCGTCTCGGGGGTTAAATGCATGCATATTGCTGCAAATCTACTGGAATAATTGTCAACTGGCAGCTGCTGATTGTCTCACTAGAATAACAGCTAAAGACAGCCCAATCACTCAGGGTCATATTATTTATGAAAAGTGGCACTTGAATGTCAATAGCAATACATGGTACAGTCTTGTTTCAAACGTCTCTAAAATCCAAATTTTCCGCCTACCATGGCAATGCCTTTACTATGCTACTGCTACAGAGGAGAACATGATTATGAGGTCATTTTGTGGCTCTCTAAGGTTTCAGGCCATAGGAACAAATACTTTGAAACATCTGATTTTTTAAAGCACTGCACACTAAAAGGGTTCCAAAAGGGTTCTTCGGCTGTCCCCATATGGTTCCAGGTAGAACTTTTTGGGGTCCCATGTAAAACCCTCTGGAAAAAGGGTTCTACATGGAATCCAATAGGGTTCTACATGGCATCAAAAGGGTTCTTACTGGAACCAAAAAGGGTTCTTCAAAGGGTTCTCCTATGGGGACAGCCGAAGAACCCATTTAGGTTCTATATAGCACTTTTCTTCTAAGAGTATATGTTCATCCTCTACCACATAACCATTAATTATAATGCCAGTTATGAAGTAAACAAACACAGGATTCCCATGAGACCACTGGCAATTCCCCAGGATCGCAAACAACAATCCCTGCACTTCCCCAGAAACAATGACACATGAATAGCATCAGTAATGATATCAAATAAGTAATATGCTATCCCAGCTGCTACATGTAAGCTTTAAAGTGGAACTGACAGCGTTTTAGCAACAATAAATCTTATTAACATCTGTTCATATACACCCCCAGGATGAATATGACACCTTTTTTCTTTTTTTTTTTACATTTTATGACAAGCGAGCACTTAGATATGGTCATTTTCACGTTTTCAAGTTCAGAAAATGTTTGGGAATGACGTATAGTAATGCATTTGTGAAAATTCTATAGCAATATAGAGTGGGAAAGCGTCCATGCATTTGGACAATTAATAGACACTGCAGTAAATAAAACCAAATCAAAACATTTGTCTTGTACAGAACCGGAGTCTACGCAGACCGATGTGCCATAGCAAATCAGAGCTAAAGTAGGCCTATATGCAAATAAGCCATTTGCCACACAGGCCTGCCATCATTCACTTTGAACTGGACTGTGCGTTTACAGGCAGTAGCAACAGCACAACCTCAGAGTATTAGAATGCATTCGCCAAAAGCCACTAAATACACCTGAATGGATTTCTGCAAATACATGTATGTAAATATCATGGGAGTCCTCTTACATTTGGGAACTTCACAGTCCTATTGATCAAACAACCATGAAAATATAGGCTATCTCTTCCTCAGTTGACTATGCACATCAACAACAACAAGATCAAGAACTAATGCTAGCCAGAGCAAGATAAGCTAAATTCGAACGATGGAACATTAGATAAACCCTCTCAAACTTTTTAAGCTAGTTGGCTGTCAAATTACACTGAAACAATGGGGAATAGTAGCCTGCTCGTCCGTCTGCAGCTTATCTGCCAATGCATGCTTGTCCAAACCCATGTTTTGACAAATGAATGCAAACCTACCTGCCTACCTGCCCGCCCATTTGATCAATGCCAAATACATTTGATTGACAACTAAGATATATGCTAACTGCTATCGTTCAAGTTCAGCATAGCTAGCTAGCAAAGCGATTCACATCACTTGCTAGCTAACCAAATGACACCTGCATCTCTAGCTGTAGCCACTGAAAAACAATATGAGGAGAAAAAGTCAGTCACTCAACCACTCCTCAAATGACATGACATCCTCCCAGAAGCTAGCTAGCTAACGTTAGGCTCCGTGTTTTTAGTTTGCTAAATTAATAGCTGGCTATATAAATAGATACGCTATCCCAGGGGTGTCAAACTCAATTAGCGCAACTGAAAAAACACAACAAATTCACGGGCCAGACATAGTCTATGTTATGATGAGTTTCTCTGGCATCAAGAAATTCAGTATGCAAGAAGATACTTAAACACTTACATGGAGAGTTGATTCAAAGTATTTAATATCGCGGTACCGGGTTCACATAGCAAATGGGACGTGGGTGGCCCATTGCTATCTGAACTAACTGAACAAAGGAAATCTCTTAGCTTATATACTTGTTTGCAAGGTAATTCTATCCAACAGTTGCCAACCATTATTGAGTGTCACTCCCCACCACAATAGGATTACCCTATATGGTATCGTGTTGCACCCTTGTCAGGATATTCCATCACGTACTCCTCCTAAGATTAGCCCCAGTGGCCTCCCAGCTATCTTGGCACGCATACCTTCTGGCACCCACCAGTGACAGAAATAAATTCATGGAATGTCCTCATCCTCCAAATCCTTATGCAGCTCACAATATCAAACATGAACTAATCCTCTATAAAATACATAATATCAATCCCCCATTTTCCTTATTTTTCTGTTGTAAGTAAAATTCCACAGATATAACATTACTTAAACCAAACAAACCAAACATACAAATGAATTCCTAACTTCATGACATCATCCCAGAAAATACATTGATTCATGACAATTTCTAATTTACATCTCTAGTTGTAATCACTAATCCTCTCCTGTATTTCTCTAATATTTCCCATAGCTTTAGTTAAATTCCCAAAACCTTCCCAATCTGATGGCAAGTATGTACCACATGCATCTCCCCCTATAATCGCATACATTTCCCCTTTATCTACTATAATAGCATCCAATGCTATGCGATTATCAATTGCATATTGTCTAATGAGTGCCATAAGAGAGAGATACAAAGGATAACACTCTGGTTTCAGTCACTGATAAATCCGTATAGCCTTGGAATAGTTAGGTTTGAGGAATACAACCAAAGGTCAGATCAGATGAAAATAGCATAAACATTCCTATGTCACACCCACCAAACCCCATGATAGGAACCAGTGAAGTTCTTGCCTAGCAACAGAGATATGTACCACTCTAAAAATCCACATCAATCCCCCCTCTTTGGGAATTAATACTCCCATATCAACACCTCCAAATACTTCAAATGTATATAGTGACTAATATGTGAATACGGTAACCTAATAATCAGCATGCTCATGATATCAGGCACAATCCTTGCATTAACCTTATATGTTTCAAACAGTAAGATTCAAACATTTCTACTAGAAATAAATCATATAAGTGTATCCTAACACATTCAAATAATGCATCGCTGTTTTAACCATAATATCTATTTAAGACCGTTATCTCGCGATTGTACAAGCAATACCAGGCATGCTGAAAATAGTTTTGACATCTTTAGTTACTAATATATACTAATGATTTACTTAAATCACTCAGTCATCTTATAAATCATAACCCCGAACTAATTACTTATCTCAACCAAATTTAGAATGACAATTCTTAGTGATTCACAGTGGTCCTATCACTCAAAATTAAAACCCTAAACTTTATCACACATTACAACTATCAGAATGTACACTTATATTACAGTTTTTTTCAATTGTTTACACGCGATTTTGAAAACAGAGTTATTTTTGTCAAAATATAATCACAATTATCCAAACACCACAATCAATTAGCAAAATTCCTAGATTGTTTGCAAAATGACACACTTCAGTCAAAACATACACACTTCAGTCAAAACATATACACATATTTGTGAAAATGCTATTTGTTTTCATTTAACCAACACAGTCATCAATGATCATACACTATTGCAGCCAGTTTCACACTGCTGTGATAAATAAAAACACATTTGTAAAAAAAATAAAAAAAAGATTTTTGGCCAGACATTCTTACTGTATGTGAGAGATAATTTAGGTGACAAAAAATTGTGAGAAACTCACAACATTATTCATGATTTGTTTTGAGATATAAGGAGAATGTAGACAAATACTGTAGGCCTACTATAACCTTACCAAGCACTGCACAACACTTGATGCTGCAGACTGAATATTTCAAGTATTTATTTCAATACTTACAGTATTTCTTACCATAATCAGTTACAGTAATCAACCAACAATGATATCAATTACTGTAAACAAATAAAATCCGTAGACAAATAAAAATTACTGCATGAATTACAGTACATACACTTTGACTCTGAAGAAAAGTAAAGTAAAAGTAAACAGAAATGAAAGAAAACTACTGTAAAAGCAACAAGAATACTGTAACTATCCGTCTCTCCGTCTGGCTGGATCAGGCCATAACATTTCATCCACATCACAGGCTATGTCTTCATTGGCAAGGCACCGTTGGAAGAATCGCCTTGTGTGACGAATCCACCCCTGCACTGAAGCTGCTTCAATAAGATCACATGCCTGTTCCATGGCCTGAATGAGGGCAAACGGTCATAAGGCCGCAGGTCATATACCTTCCACCGCCACGCTGAAAAAAATTATTCTATAGGATTCAGGAAGGGGGAGTATGGGGGAAGGTATAAAACTTCAAAATCAGGGTGATCATGGAACCAGTTCTGGACTAGAGCAGCCCGATGAAATGAGACATTGTCCCAAACGACAATGTACCGCATCTGGTCCACTTGGTGTAATGCTGTGACAATCTCATGCAATCGGTCAAGAAATGCAAGTATCAGATTTGCATTATAGGGTCCCCAGATTTGCATGGTGGTGGAGGACCCCATTTTTGTGTGATAGCAGCGCAAAGGGTGATGTTGCCCCCTCGCTGCCCTGGCACATTGGTGATTGCCCTGTGCCCAATTACATTTCTCCCCTCTTCTTCTTGTTTTTGCAAGGTTAAATCCAGCCTCATCCACATATATAAATTCATGTTGAATTTCAGCAGCATCCATTTGCAAGACTCTCTGAAACACATTAAAGAAAATAGGATGCTATTCAATATCTATAGCACAGTATTTTTTTTGTGACAGAACATTATGAGCAGTGCATGATACCACACCATAGTCAGATGAACAATGCATACCTCCACATACTCATTGCGCAGATGTTTCACTCTCTCTGAATTTCTGTCAAATGGTACCCGATACAGTTGCTTCATGTATATTTGATTTTTCTTTAGGATTCGACCTAATGTTGACAGAGAGACTCGTTGGATGTTATTGAAAATATTGTCATCATTGATGATATTGGCTTGGATTTCTCGTAGCCTGATACAATTATTGGCCAAAACCATGTTCACAATGGCGGCCTCTTGTGCACGACTAAACATAGGGCCCCTTCCACCTTGGTGTCCTCGACCCTCAATCCTATGTAAAAACAAAATAAGATAAAAATAAATAAATAAATATATATATA